>NC_091540.1:69585555-69887962 GCF_042242935.1 Bactrocera oleae | reverse complement strand
AATTTGTTTTCTACTTTAATTGGCGATAACAACTTTCTTACAGATACTTAAGTTCAAAACTGAAACTGAATCATTTTAGTATGTGTAAGCTTTTGAAATGTTTTGCTGATAAAATGTTTCCTGCTCCAATGGTTTTTCTGCGAACAATGACGGCATTGAAATCATTTCAAAGAAGTGTTTACCAATTCTTTCGGCTTTACGCAAATTCCGTCTTGTTAAAAAAAAATCATTAAAACTAAAAAATGAATAATAAATGTTCGCACCACACCCTTTATGGGAATGCTTATGTGTGCAATCTCGTTGCAAATGTGAAATTTTCAATTAGTTGCGTGTTTATTTCATCAATTTGCTGAGCTAAAACCATTAACGTAAGTCTTTCTCTTTCCCTTCGAGTATATATGTACATATGTATGTATATATGTATATATGGGTACAATCTTGTGTTTGGTATTATACGAGAGAGCAAGTTCGAACACATGTTTCTATGTATTTATGTTTTTGTCGCTTTTTAGGAAGCAAATAATAAATTAATAATAATACGACTCATATGCAGTGCCACAAATGTTGCGTGCTGTGTGCTTGTGAAGCTGCAAATCTACAATATTTATGAGCATTTATATCCAAACATGTGGGTAAGCCGAAGTACATTAGGTTGACCTGATTCTTCACTGGTTTGACTTACCTTAAACAATGATCCATTTTGACAAAGACATTAAATATCTTTCTGAAATCATAAGAAATGAAAATATTGAAAACAATATGAAATATGAAATCAAAACTGAAAAAAAATATAAGTATTGAATATTAATGCTATGTGAAATATTTTAAGCTATGTTAAATAAGGTCTCATAAGATCTATAATATCGTTTAGGCGTAGCTTACATTAAATTTTACTTTGCATGTCAATATAAAATATATTTGATATGGTTCTACTTACATATCTTAAGCTTAAGCTGCATATCTTAAGCTTATAAAAAGTTGTAAGCTATCAAGGTGGCTCATAAAAAATGCGCAACCTTCCAAAGAAGATGTCGCTGAACAATTGCCTTTAAATCCTGGTACTATCTTGTTAATTACCAACTTTGTTATGGTATGCAATTTTAGACTATTTCCAGCAATATTTTTTGTTTTTATCATGGCTCTTCCGTGCTCTATAATTGGGACCATTTGACTTTGCTTTCAAATCAGAACTAATATCTATGAGTCTTTGCTAGTTATAACTTTGGGCAAACCACGATGAGTATTAAGATCATTTCATCATTTCAAGTAGTATGTTATTTCTAAAGATATAACCAAACGAAATATGATAAAAAAAAATTATTTTTTAATTTTAAGGAGGTGTGCTCCTTAATTAGCCTATATTAATTCCGCACCAAAATTAAGTTAGGTAATACCCTTTTTGAAGCCCCCTTAATACACGTACATATGTATGTATGAACCACAATTTCTGCAAACACAAAGATAAATGAAAGAGCGTGGTTACACTGCTAATGATCTTTTTTCCCGTTGATGACTATTTGAATTGTTGTTTCTAGATATGTATATATATAAATGTCTAGCTGGTAGTTCTGTGGAAGTCTGTATGTGTATGCTCTGCCGTTTGTTAAGTGATTCGTGAGGTTCAACAATAGGGAGTAATTTTATTGGTGACAATTTTAAAGTAGTTATTCCTCAATGTGAATGACATTAACTATTCACACACACACATACATACATACCTATCTACAGTTATTTGTGTGAATTTACATATTTTTACTGAATATATTTACATCCATTGTACATATGTACATATTTGTGTTAAGATGCGTCTGTTACTCAATTAAAGCTGTGACTTTTAACCACATACAAACAGACAATGCATAATTTAATTGGCCGCCAAAGTCAAGCGGACAGTGAGGCTTGCCCAAATATTTACATATATTTGTGTGTGTAGTAGAATAGGTGTAAGCGCCTTATTTGCATTATTACACATTCTGACGGCATAATTATGCTTTTAAACACGTGTTTACGAATCGCTTTTCATCAAACTCACTTACAGTTAAAAATGTGTGCGCAAATATTTACAGCCGCTTGAATTTTTTACCTTTATTACGCATATCATACGCCGGTCTCTCAGGAAATCACCCGGTTTGTTGTTGTTTGCCAAGTAAACAAGACAATAAAAGTCTTGCATATAAACTGTTGCTGACAAAGCTTTATGTGTGCGTGTGTAACTTTATTGCTTCACATGAAAATATGAGACAATTTTTATTATCAGTAATTTTGTATGTTTGTATATCTGTATGCATAGTGATAAACTTTTGTCCTATAAGAATCTTTATTCATAAAAAATTGAGAAGTGCCATCAAGAAACGTACTCCGAATGTAACGATACTCTAACTTGTATTACTACGCAGCGTGCTTCCTCTTACGAAAAAAAAATTTAATGCATTATCTCAAGAAAAAATGTTTTTTGTCTTTCTCATGAATTTTCTGTTCACATTTTGATGATTTTTTGTGATTTACAATTTATTCGTAGTCAGTTATCACTAAAAAAACGCATTTTCATTGGTTGAAATATATAATTGAATCATAGTTGAAATCTTTGAAAAATTTGAAACATAAAAGCAAAATAACACAAAACATAACGGCTGATTTTGACACTACGAGTTAAAACACTTTTGACAAATTGTTGTTTTTGGGCTATCGACACAAACTCATGTTATATAACTGAATCATGGGTGTACACCAAGTATAAAATTATGGACAATATCTTTTAGTCGTTGTAGTCTTTTTTAGATTTCATAGACGGAGAAGGCCGCAATCACTGCAGCAGTGGTTGACCTTTGCTTAGCACCATTGGAGATCGCGTGTAACTCCCAAAATATTGATGTTTTTTTCTTAACATTTTTAATATATATTCTCAAAAACTGTATAAATACTTATAAACTTAAAATTTTGACAATCGATACAGTAGTTTTTTTAATTCCAAAAAATCGCCGTTTTAGACTGTCGCACTAGGTGTGCTCGTTAACGCTTCTTTGTCACAGAATTTCTTTCCAGCGACCATTCTATTTAGGTTTAAGAATAAGAAAAGGTCGCCGGGTACCAGATCCAACGAATTTATTGCATACGGAAGCAATTTCTTATAATGCTTGTATTGAATTTAAATAATCATGTATGTGTTGTTTCTTCGCCTGGCGTCAAGCCCGTCTAACATTCTTCAAGCTACTAAGCGTTTTATGAACACACTAATTATTTTTTTCCAGTCTTTGCTTTACCCAAAATGCTATATTTATATCACGAACCAATGGTCACAAGTGCCTATTGAAAGTTATGTCTAACTACAATACATAATTTAATTCTAAAAGCTCCTATAATACGAAACTTTTAGCCTAACTGTTATTTTACACATTCGAGAGTATGTGTCATTACAACCTAGGGTTTTTTCGAATTGCTGAGTATGGGTAATGTTTTATTGAGAGTATTGAAACAGAGAAGAAGAGCACAATTGCACTATTTCGAGAAGTTCGACGAGCATCAAAATAAGTACTTGTGAGAAGTGTGAATTAGGTCAATATAACTGAAGATATGCTTAACAGAGAAGAATACAGCATTCGTTAATACGTTAGCATAAATCAGCAAGTGTCAGTATAATTCGAAAATGCGCTGGAGCTTATAGTTCAAACGATCACCGACGCAAAACCGTATCCCGAATCAGCTGATACGACCTATCTTATGAGAGCGCAATGTAAATGATTTGTAACCACCACTTCTACCGTCCGCTTCAACAGACCGTACGGTAGGATATCCGCGAAAATTGGATTTTTCCCGTAGAAACAAGTGAGCTGAGAGTGAGAGAGCAATCTCTTGCAACGCAGGATTGCCAGTCTCTATATTTTGTAGTAATTTAAAAATAAACTTGAATATATTTGAAATATTCTTAAAATTACTCAAAACCACAGTCGAAAACACTTTTTTATAAATAGGTAAACTATTTTTATAAGTTGGATTTTAGCTTTGAGCTTTTACATTATCATAACTAAAAAAGTAAATGTGTGAAAAATCTTGTATACAAATAGGACAATGGCAAATTGGTGAAATGAAAACAAAAGAGAACAACTACGGGCATAACTTTTAACAAATTTGGTTTGATACGGGCGATAAGTACGGAAGGGAGGAATGTCGGTGACTGTTTGAGCTGTTAGGCCTACTAAAAATTGAGAAGCATATCCCAAATTCGAATTATGTAAGGGTAAAAAAGGACAAAAGGCAGCAGTTGTGAGGGACAATATTAGTTGTATTTGGAATAATGGCGTAAAATCGTGAATAATAACTGCTTATCAATATTTGGTTTCGCCCGAATTTCGAACTTTCTTATTTGTTGGTTTTTCCCATTGTATTTGTTATCAGTTTCTTTTAAAGAAATTTAAATTGAAAAATTCCTCTTAAACTTATTACATATAAATGCCGCTTAAGAGTTACTAATGCAGTTACACAACAACAAATCATTTATATATGCATGTATGTGTGTGTCTTCGTGGTTTTTTTTTACTTGAATTGTGTCACGTTGAAATTCAAAGAGACACTTGAGACTGGTGTACATCACCTCTAAAAATACTTTGTACGTTCATAAGTGCCGGTGCTATCTACAAGCACACACACACGTGCTTACAAACGTAATAAGTTGATTATTTTATTGGTTGTTTCAAACGAATGAATTGAATTAATAACTGATTTTGTCTTCATTTCTTTGCAGCACTTGCATTTTGTAGTTAATTGCTGAAGCGTAACGGCAAATACCGAGCGCATCCATAGTTCGTGTGTGCCAAATCTACAGCAACATAAGCTATCAAAGAGTCATACGTATAGTCAAACAGTCAGCCAGACAGTCATTGGATCACACATGCACTTGCGAATTAGTTGCACGGAATACCTACAACAACAACAATATACAAATGTAGCACATTAAGAGCGTTGGAACAATTCATATTGAAAATTTGTGTTTGCTCATTGATGTGAAAAATCAAAATCAAAAACAACAATAACAACAACCAATCGAAGCAAAATACCAAAGGATTCATGTTTTAAATACAAATAGCAAATAGCAAATAAAGTGATTGCTTTACACTTTCTCCCGCTAAAATTGCAAACATTCGAAGATCACAAAATGCACCAAAAAACACTGAAAACACATAAAACTACAAATGCAAAAGCTGTGAAATTGCCAATGGAAGCCGGCAATCGCACAGTGCAACGCCATACAAGCGACCATACACGTTGCCATATCTCAGGCTGGAGTGCGCTTTTTGTGCTCTTGGCCTTGAGTACTTGGGCCAGCCAGACGCAAGCCTTCGATTTGGGCAACGAGCTGAATCTCAAGCCGACAAACTACGCGGAATGGAACGAAAATGTCACGTACGTCAGCTCGACCGCATATAATGCGCGTGGCATGCAGCCACTTTACGAAATCACACATAAAATTATTTGGTTCTTTACCGGTGAACATCCACTGCCAGAAGGTAAGCGAATGCTTATTTCAATTAATTGTCATTTATAATTAGAAACAAATGAGGAAGGGCAAAGTTCGTGTAGAATCGAGTAGTAGATACTCATGAAATATTTTGAAAAGCCACCATTTGGTCAATAATTAAAATTTGGCCAGTCCCTTGATCATTATCTGTATTAATATATTATATACAATTATATATACAATTTTAAGCTGAACAATCTTTCTCACCTTTTTTCGGTGATCCTCCTGGAGATCGAATACGGGATCCACTGAATCCACAATTTTTCACAATGAATCACCGATTATTAAAGTACATACATTTACTTTCGACTTGCAAGTAAATATAACCATTAAGAGGGAATACGAAATTCTATCTCAAGATGTAAAATACTCACATACGATATAGGAGTAAACAAGTAATACTGGCCGTTTTCACTCTTTTATGTTTGTGATATTTCACCTCAAAGTTGGCGGTGTCACACTCATGGTTCAATTTGAGAAATCGTATTAGTATGGGCTTCAAAACTTTATATGGGATTTTTCAAATACACCCTGTACCAAATATGAACGAGATCGCTCTGTTCATTACGTTGTTATTGTACACTGCATTTTTGCCAATTATCTAATTATACTATAAATCTTTTTTTCTCAAAGCGCCAAAGAGCAAAGTTTTATCTAGGTATCTCTATTTCAACACAAATTATGAAACGCATCGCTACGGACGGACGGATAGATAACCATCGCAAATTAAACTCGTTTCCTTAATCTGATTATTTTGATATACATCACTTTATAACTGTTTTGATTAGCTTTAGGTGTTATACCTATATGGTAACTCTTAGGAAAACGAAACTATATTACTAGGTGAAACTTGTTGCGAGATAATAAAAATATACATTTTCATATAATTTGTTGTCTTAATATTAATCTAACAATTAAATTTATTTCTTACAGGTTACCTCGTAGTCAAGGAAAACGACATAGAATTCGGACCGAAAGTTGAACGCAATGAATGGATTGATTTATTCAAACATTATTGGCTTATATGGCTAATTGTCTTGCTCGTTGGCCTGCTAATTGTTACAATGCCAGTTGTTGGGTAAGAAAGCAAAACACGTACACATATTTGCTATCTTAAAAATTCTAGTTAAACTATAAATGAAAAAAAAAAAAAAAATTAAAAATGCAAAGCGTTCTTACTAAGTAAAATGTTTTATTTTTATACGCTTTCCCCCTCAAATAGTTTATGCTTTTGCTGTTGTCGCTGCGCTGGTGCTTGTGGTGGACGCTCGGAGCCGTTTGACAAGAAACATGACACCTGTCGCCGTGTGTTCTTGGGATTCTTGCTTATAGTATTGGCAACAGGTTTGCTGTAAGTAGCTTGTATTTAATTGCAGCACACATTTCTAAACGCCACACAATCAATATTTATGTACAAGTAAACATGCTAAGCAAGCAAACATTCCTACATATTTATTACAAAGCATGTAAATATAATACCTGAGCGGAAGAAAAGTATTGTGTTGAGTGGCTTACATTTCCTATTAACCTGCCCGCCGTATTTATTTTCGCTAACTTTTTGCGTATTGTATTCTTTTTTTTCGCCTGTCTTTAGTTTCGGTGTTATAGTCACATTCGCAACAAACAGTTATATGCAACAGGGTATTGAGAAGAGCACAGATCGCGTACGTAATGCCAGCGTTGATACGCGCACATTTCTGGAAACCACATCGGAACAGGTCGATCACGTGCTCATCAAAAACTACAAACAATTGTCAATTCAGTTGGACAATATTATGCGCGGTAATTTTTGTCTTGCTTATGAATAAGTTCATCATTTTATATAAATTTTAAAAAAATTGTATACAGAAACATCGAGTTTCATCATCAAAGAGTTGGAGCAGAAATCTATGGCTGTTTCGCTTATCTATCTAACAGACTTTCTTGAAAAACTGCCAGAGCTTAGATTAAAATTACAGAAGATGAAGAGCATCACCAACGATTTGCGCGTTTACGCTTCACAGTTGAGCAATGGTATGTTGTGCTCGTACTAAGTTGCTTTTTGGAATAAATATTTTTATATCATTAAAAAAATTACAAAATATTCGGTTTTTATTTTTTTATTTATAAGGCTTGCGTGGCGTAAAACGTGATTTATTAGTTATGCTGACAAAATGCAACAACAAAGCATGTCAGGATGTGCTCAACAAGTATGAGATCGGAAAGCTTGATGCTAACGGCATACACTACGATCAGGTATGTGATATAATTTATATTTATTATATGAAGCATTAATTAAAAGTAGGTAAAATTTAATAATAAGAAAAATTAAAAAATAAGTAGTAAAAAATAAAAATTTTTTAAAAATAAATCAGTATCATAATCATAATAAAGTGAGTTAATAATCTAACTTAAAAAAAAATTAAAAGAATGGACAAAATAAAAAATTTTAAAAACCAATTTTTATTTTTTTAGTTATGTATAAGGTCTTAAATATTTTTTAGTTATATTTTAAACTAGTAACTTTTAACATTATTATTATTTAATATTTTTTATTTCGTTATTAATAAAAATATTTAGCAATAAAAAATATAAAAGTGCAGATTTTTATATTTCATAAAGTTATGTACATAAGTCAAAAATCATTTTAATAATAAAATATAAATTGTTTATTATTTTTACACTGCCAGTTTAATCAGACTAATTTTAAGTAAAAAACAAAATATTTATAATTTTTCTTTTGGTCTTAACGCACAGAATGATATTTATTTTAAAAATGTTAAGAAGATTCATATGAAGATATAAATAATTTGACTTGAGTTTTCGTTAATTATTGCTTTTTTTTTAACACAAAAATAATTTTTTTTCTACATTTTTAGAACTTAAATCATAAAAAAAAAATAATTCGTAGAACGTTCAAGTTGTGCCGAAAATGCGAGTTGAAGGTTTTGTGAGGTTTGCTTTTTCACCAAAATTGGAATTAAAACTGAACTAAAAATAAATTTGTTGTATTATGGTAAACTCCTGGTTGGTGGATGTTGTTTTTATCTTTTAACATGAAAATGTTCAAAAACTATGTAAGCTCGAGTTTATGGCCAACGTGGAAGTATTATTAATCTCATATGATGATATCTTTGAATGTTTTTTGCTCGAAAAAATGTTTTGCTATTTAATTTTAACATTTAAATATATCTATTCCAATGCTATCAGATGGTAGACCGATACTTTCCAAAGGTAAACAATTTCAAAAGCAATCTAAATTCATAATTATAAGAATTATAAATATAAAAGCACATTGATATGTACATTTGAACATTAATTTAAATACAAATAATTAATAAATTATTTTTTTCTCAGCTTCCGGATGTAACAGATATCATCGACAATTTGGATAGCTTGATAAGTAAGGACATAGCCTCGGCTGGCAAGCGTGGACGTGATATACTCAATCAAATGCGTGCACATCTCAATACAACAATTGCAAAATATACACCCAAAATCATTGATTCCATAAATAAAGCAGGTATGTGCAATTTTGCAACAACTAAAGACACCCTCCAGCATTACTCAAGCCTTGTTTGCTAATTAACACCTATTCTTACGTAGGTCATGCTTTCCAACGCGCCTCAAACGAAATCAAAATGAAGCTTAACAAACTTTCACAAGTTATTAAAGACAATACTAAAAAGTACACCGGCGTTGCCGATGACTATTTAGAGGAATATGGACCATATCGTTTTTACTTTGGCATCGCTGTGTGCTCAATATTGTTACTGGTGAGTCACAATGGCGATTCGATAATTTTTTGTGTTTATTATTGATATTAAAACAAATTTAATCACGCTTATAAATTTTTAATTTTTGACAGATTTTGCTTTGCGTGGTCGCTGCTTTGTTGTGCGGCATTTGTGGCAAACGGCCGGACGGTTATGGTGATGACTGCTGCAATAAAGGCTCAGGTTCACGCTTCCTTATGATGTAAGTGGCACAGTGCACCTATTTGAATATATATTTTGTGCTAACTTATGACATTTTATCTACACAGGGCTGTAGCGCTGATTTTCCTGTCTATTTCATTGATTGCTTTGGTAACACTGGTGCACTTTTTGATCGGTCTAATCGCCTATCGCGGCGTATGTCTTCCATTAAAGTTAGTCAAGCTTTTCATTAGCACAAAAAAAATTTGATTGTTAACAATTTTTGTTTTTTTTTCATTTTCATTTTAGGGACCCTCAAAATGATGAGATATTCGCACAATTCGACAACTCGATTGACTTAAATAATGTGCTTAATCCACCGCAAAACAAAGGCAAGCCGACCTCGGGTGGTTTACCACCACTGCGTATTTCACACGTGATCACCGCCTGCCAACGCAATCAAACAATCTACGAAGTGCTGCATATACATAACCGCTTTGACATTCATGAAATTAACGATTATCCAGCACAATATAAAATCAATCAGACACTGGATGATCTGGTAGATGGCATATCATTTGACGACAGCGATATCGAGATTTTAAGTGCCGAGGATAAACAACGCATACTCAATCTGGCCGATTCGGCATTGAAGAATTTCGACTCCGCCCAATATATAGACAATCTGAACGACACCATCACCAAGCATTCGTTAACAGAAATTGCTCAAGAATTGCGACAGACGGCAAAGAAAATTGACAAAAGTGAAGATATGAAAGACGTACAGGTTAGTCTGCGCAATCAGGCATTACATTTGGAGACATATGAACAAAACTGGGTAATACCAATAAAAAATCAATCGGTAGAACTTATACGGTTAGCCAATGACTTGGATCAAAGTTTGCGCTATAAGGATCGTCCATTCCACGAGTCCATACCGTTGCTGGTCAGTGAGATTGAGCGTGCGCAGTTATTCTTCCGCGTGGATGGGCGGCAATTCGTTAAGAACACCGCAGTCAATTTGACGCACTATTTTGCCAGCGAAATTGAGAACTACTTGAAAATGGTTGTGGTGGCCGTGGAGAAGAAAATTGGCTTGTGTGCACCGCTAGCGAATATCTATGACTCTGGTGTGGTGGGGTTGTGTAGTGCAATTGTAGATCCATTGGTAAGCGCACGCAGTTTGACATACATATGTTAAAATAAAATGCCAATAACGGCTTGTAAATTTTCTTTTGTAGAATGGATTTTGGTCTGGTGCCGTGCTATGTGTTGTACTCTTTTTGCCAACGCTGTTGGTTGCAGTCAAGTTGGCTAGTTTATATCAGAAGTCTGACCCATATCCCGGTCCACTAGTGGAAGCGTAAGTGCCAAAGCTTACACAAAATCCTAATATGTAGCGAATATTTATATGTATTATATATAATAATGCCGTTAGTTTTATATGCACTTCAAAATAATAAGCTAAGCCTTTCTTACTAACTTTTTGTTATATTATTTTTTTATAAGACAATATGCCTTAAATTTTTAATATATTAACAAAAATAATTTTATTATTTGTAGGCTTTATAAAACCTTTTTAACTTTTTTACCTAGTTTATAAAAAAAATTTTAGAAAAATTTAGAGAAAAACTCACCAACTAATTTTTTTTTTTATATATTTGTTATAAGAAAATAATAACAAGAAACAAACAAAAAATAAACAAACGAATATACTTTTTTTACTATTCGTTATTTGGTTCTGTAGCATAAACCTTAGCTTTTTTATGCTTTAAATATTAAAAATAATATATTTACATTTTTTCTAAAATAAAAAATACCACAAAACTAAATGCTCTTTATTATTATCCCATTTTACTGATATTAATCCACATTGTATTTGTCCTCTTGCATGCCCACTGCTTTTCATAATGTTTGTGTCTTACATTTGATAAAAATTTTGCAACTACCAATTTTCAGGGAGTATTTGTATGACGCATATAGTGAACGTGATCATATTCCATTGGCAAAGTAAGTGAATCATTATATATATCAACAGTTTTTATGCATATTAATTACATTTATATATTTTATGTTTCTGTGTATGCCGTGATTTAGTTCTTTGTTCGTCTAGTTTTCTTTTGCATATAATTTTTTTGTATTTTTTGTACATAAATTTAAGTTTTATAACTCATTTACTGTTAGAACTTTCAATTTCATTTTTGCGTTTTAAAAATTCGAGCTTCATTTTGTTTTTGAATGCTATAATTTTTTATAATATAATACATTTTTCAGTTTTGTTTTGAGTTAGGGGGAGAACAATGGGCATCTACGGTAGTACAAATTTTAATATTTTATTAAAATCTTTAACTAAATAAAAATGTAATTATTAGGTTATGTTATTCTTAAAAAATCTTTCTGCTTCGGTGCAACCGAATTTAATATTTTTTCTTGATTTAATCTATTACGCATATTAAAACCATGAAAATCGCATTTCTATAATTTGTTTCCATCGTACTCATCATTAAAAGTTACTATTAATAAATATTTTATTAACTTGAATAACAAAGAATTTTTTAACTAAAACTTATATAATTTTATTTTGTTTCTTTAAGCCTAAAAAGTTTTTGTTTTTTTTTATCATTTTAAACACACATATTTTTTCCGTTTGTTTACGCAAAAAAAAACTATACACTTTCATTTTAACTTTTTATAGTGGGCCAAAGAACAAGCGCCGAAAGAATAAAGACCGTAGACGCGGTCGTGAATACTACGAGGATCCTGTCGCTTCTACGGCGCACGGTGTGCCACCAACTGTCGGTGTGCGTGACACGCGTTACAGCGACATGGCACCCAAGTAAGTGTTAAACATACACACATTTCTTTCCGCTTACTCCTTTATATTCATACTTGCTGAATGCATAAATTTATGCAAATAATATTGATGTGCGCTTATATCAGCTAATATTTACAAATGTAGTTAAACAAAAAATTTCAAAATGGCTGCTGTCAAACTAAACAGCTGACTTAGTGCTAATTTGCTATGCATTACTGTAATTTTTTTTCTATGTATGGTATGCGAATGTACGGCATTTACATATAATATTTATTAATTTAATATGTTAGCTGCTTAGTACTTCGTAATTTTTTTGGTATTTAAAAATTTTTATTTTTTATCTTAATTTCCTTAGAGCTAAGTGTATTGTTGGCTCTGTTGATACGAGACCAAGATCATTGATGGGCGATGGTTTCTATTAGGTTCTATAACACTGACGTTGGTGATGATTTACGATGATGATGTTATAGTGGTGCGTTGGTTAATATTTAATTTTTTTCTTTGAGTGTTTTATTCGTTTCGTACTCGTTGTGCGAAAGACTGAATTGAATATGCCTAGCTTAGTTTCTAACAAATTTTGCTTTGCTTTCTATTTCTGCTATTACTAATGCTTACGTGGGCTTTCTACATACAAACATACGTACACTTATTGCTAATCATTAATTTTAGATCAAAATGTACATTTCTTTTTAAATGATGGTATTTATGATCAGAAAACCACTTCATTAAATTCAGCAAGTCACTTCAATAACTGTTATATAAGTACATATAGTTTTTTTTTATGATTTTCTTCATTCTTGCACATTTGCACAATCGTTATGCCGAAACAAATTGAGATGAAAACTGACGTGTCAGAAAACATATTTTATTAAAATATGATTTTCGAATTAAATTGTTTATAATCGTTAAAAATAAGTGGGGTGTCGCGTGGAGTCAATTTAAAAGAAAAATGTAAATTTAAACCTAAACTTATAATTTTTTGATTTAAAAAAGGTTTCATACCGCCTGGACGTGTCCAAAAAAGTATAATCTAATTTTTTTCTTAAATTGTGTTCTAAATTAAGTTAGAAAAATCTTTTATGTTTTAGAAATTTTGTATATAGCGTAAGGATAAGCTTCCTTAGTTAAATATAGATCTGTAGCGATTTCGAAATGTCTAGCAGGAATTTCAGTCATGATAACATACATTTTTTGATAAATTTTCGAACTTAAGTGTAACGGTTAGTTTGAATAGTATTTCCTTGAAATCTACCAGTTTAACTCTGCAGTTAGTTTAACAAGATATTTTATTTGTCGAATTGGATTAATTTTTAAGCTATTAATGAGAAAATAAATTTCAACAATGGAAATTTTGTGAAAGAAATTTGTGGTTCAGCACTTTTTATGTCGGTTAAATACTAGCTGATCAAATTTGATCCGGACTTGTCCATTTGCACGCGCTAACTGAATCTATAAAATTTTTTCCCTTGATGGGTACTACCTAAATGTTTTCTTTTTTTATGTCGTGTGAAATTTGATCTTTATATGTCAATTAGTGTGTGTTTGGCAGCTGTTTGTTTACGACGCGAAAAATGGAATCACGGCTACGGAATCATTTACATCGAAAATGTTAAAGAAACAGTGTTTGAAAGTCATCGTGTTGGCATCAGAGAGATAGCAGAAGATTTAAATATCTGATCGACTCAACACCTTTTGGTTAATGTTTTGGGTATGAAGCGTGACTTGTATCAAAAGATCTGAATCTTTTGCAAGCAAGACTTATATATGACGTCGAAACTGTCGAACAATCTAGCGAATGGTGCTCCAACAATGAATCGAAACTGAATAAACCTAAATTTGCCAAGGCTTATAAGAAGTGCAAGGAAAATTGGTTGGCTCAGAAGCTTATTTTGAAGGCGATAGTTAAGATTTGTATTGAAATACGTGAAAGTTTAATTGTTTTCCTTTGTTAGTCCGAACCAAATTTATACGATGGTATATTTAATTTTTATTACGTGTGTCAATATAATGTTTGTACTCATCTCTCCAAATAAGTGCTATATATTTATAAATAATAAAAAAGAATGGTAGAATAGTCTATGTTTTTTGTCAGCCTTAATTTCCTGCACAAACCTAATAAATACTCTTCTTCGCGAGTCCACGATATCATCATCACCATCACTATCATCAAAATATACTTGCTTTTGTATAAAAAATAAGCAAATATTTGATTTCAAATATGCTCTTAAACTAACACTAGCCATTAGTTTCAAAATTAGAAAAAACATTTTTCATTCTGCCATATAAAATTGCCTAGCGTAAGCCTTAATGTATTCGTAAACTGTCGGCTAAACACTTTTTGTATTAACATTTTACTACTTGTCTGCCAGTTATGCTTCTGGCATATATGTGTGGCAAAACAAAAAAAGACACCCACACGATGACTAATATTTAACATTTCAAACATTCCTAGCCACAGCCGCTTATATATTGCCGCAGACACGCTGCAACTCATAAGTTTGTGTTTCATTTTCTTGCTCCAAATAAATCTGTATACATATAAACATACATCTATGTGTGGGCTGTTTAAATTTCGAATAAAATTAGCACTCAAATATTTTTTCTTTTGCGTCCATCTTTTGCAGGCATTGGGATGGCGGCCCACCGAGATACCAGAATCCACCAATGGCACCACCTGCCTCCGAGTACGAACGCCCACCGCCATATTACTATCCGGGTGCCACGGAGCAAGACTAAGTAATACAGATTGAAATACATTTTTAAAATGTCGCCAACAAAGAAGCAAAGCAAGCAGCACCAACAACAACAATATAAATGTAAGCAACAAATGCAATAACCACAAACGCAGTGAGGAGAGACAAAATGAATACTTGTGAACAGCCTGTGTTGTTGCAGAGGTGGCGAGAGACTCCTAACAACAATAACAAAACAAAATTATGTGGCATAAGGTGCACATTGCGTGCGTCCAAAAGTTATTAATAGCGTGTTTTCCAAAACTCATTTGTTTTTGATTTGGCTACTTTGGAAAACTTGTGAAATTCAAATTGATTACGGCAGCCGCGGCACACTTGCCTACATTACAACAGTTTTTCTACTCTCAAAAATATAAACAAACAATCAAAAACGACACGCATATTTTAGCGAATAATAAAAATCATTAAAAACCAAATAAAAGCAAGTGAAAACAATTTCTGGATTGCACATAAAAATACTGTTGGTTTCAAAAACCGAAAAGCGTGTGGAAACGTTATATGTTAGCTACAATATATAAATATAAAGCAAAGAAATATAATGATGATATAATTAAAGCAAAAAAGAAAACATAGGAGAGAAAAAACGAAAATAAAAACACAGCCATTATGCATTTTCATTCCAGCGCCCCGACACACATACATATATGTAGTAGATACTCGAAAATCGTTTCGATAATCTCAAGTATTTTAGTTAGTTTTATATTGAAGTGTTATTCAAAAAGATATATATATGTGTATGTATTGTATATGTGAAATGAGACTGTATTTGTTAGGTTTTGTAAACACTTTTAATGAGTTGATGAGTTCTTGTCTCATTAGCTGCATATATATATATTTACCTAGGTACTCACATAAACATACACAACATTATTTTTAAACATGCCACGATTTGTGTATTTGAATTCTAGTAATATAATGCAAATAATAATAATTAATAAAACAATATTGAATTCATAAATTTTATTATAAACATTTATATAAACTGTATGTGTACATCATTCAATTAATAATTGCAAATGTTTGTTAGATTTTAAATACCATATATATGTTATATTTATGTATACATAAATGTACAAGCAAAGCAAAAAAAAAATATCAATTTGAATTGTGAAATGAACCATTTATAATGAAATGAACGAATTTTTTTATTATTACAACCAAATGTTTTTTATATTTACAAAATAAACGAAATCGCTGTAGACGAGGCTGCGAGCACATCATTTTACATTAAGTTTGAAAATGAGGTTTTCTTTATTTCTTTAGCAACTTTAATGCGCAGCGTTGCTTTTTTGCTATAATAAATGTCACAAAAGTTGTAGTTTGTTAAGTATGAAGCCAGCAAACGCATAGTTAGGCGGAGTTTGCTGCAGTCGATAAACAGAAAAGCAATTTTTTGGCAACCGTAGCAAGTAATTGTAGTATTTTGAAGAAAAAAGTTGCATTTAAAAGTCAGTTAAGGCAATGGAATGCATACTGAAATATGATATAATAACAATAACAGCTAAAACTCGAAACTGCAGGAAATATAAAAGACACTTCTAAGGCTGCATTCACACGAGGACTGTTTTGTCGCTCATTATTGGCAAATTCTCGTTTGGTATCGCTCATTGCGTTCACACAAGCGACACGAGTCAGACAACTTGTGTCGCGCAATTTTTTGCATTTTCTTTCATATTACATTTTAAAATTCTTGTACGTTTCATGTACGCGGTGCAAAAAAAAATTTTTGTTTAATTAATTTGTATCCTTATTCACCCTCTTCTAAGCCATTTCTATCATATTATGGATATTTACTTACATATTTACTTACAAATTTCCGGACATAATGTAAAAATTCGTTTGAAACCTAGAGCTATTGCTATCGTCCACAAAAAATCGGTTTGTCCAACAAAAGTGTCCTCGTGGGAACATAGTCTAAGTTGCTGCTACTCATATGTGCATTTAGATATTACAACTGCAGGCATATTATTATATATGGGGGGAAGGAAGGAAAAAATGTGCAGGAAGTTGAAGTTTTTTCATTAACAAATATTTAATAACAATTAATAGAAATTAATGATAAAAAAAGTTAAAAAACAGTCGTAAATATTAAGGGTGATATTTATAAGAATAAACAATAAACGGAAAGTAAAAAAAAAATAAGAAGAAAGCAACAGAAAATTAGACGGAAATATTAGAAAATGCGTAGTAGAATGGAAAGCTAGCTTATATGTTTATATCTAGGTGCATAAAAAAATTTGTTCACAAGCAATGTGCATAATTCAAACTTTGAAGATTTTAAAATATTTTAGAACAGTTGCCTAATTTCTACTAAAATTTCACCTAGTGCATTTCAAATAAAATTTGAATTTTTTTTAACCATTCCATATAAAAAGTAGATGAGAATTAAAAAGAAATGTACTCGTATTCAATATTTTAGCATATTTCAAATACACACCAGACAATACAAACCATGAAACTGTTTAATATAAATTCTTTTACAAATTCTACGAATCATTGAGTTGAAGATTTCAAAAAATTTTACGTGTATTTTTCAAAATTTCTTAGAAATTCTTATAAATTGCAAACATTACAGAAGTGTTGGTTATCATTTTAGGCTTTTATAAAAAAATTTTCAAAATTTTTAGAAAAAAAAATAATAACAGTGAGCTGCAGTCAAAAGTTTTATTGTAAAAAGCTGTTTCAATTCAGCTAGTTTTTGTTCGAAAATGCTTCAAAAATATGTTTTTACATATACATATATATATATATATCAGAAGAAACTTTAAAGGTTGTTTTCGTGTGTTAAAATATAGCGTTTGGCTTGAGTATTCTAAATAATTACGAATATGTAATTTGTATTTTAAATGTGTATGTATATAATTTTCACTTTTTGTTTTATAGTATGCATAAAATTGCTCAAGTAGTAAATACAAAAATTCGGGTGCTTTTTCAAATGACTGCCGCGTTTATTTTTCAGCCATTTAACACAATATAATAAAGTTGAAAACACAAATGATTGCAACATATGTAATTCAAGGTTATAAAAAATTATGAAGAAAAAATTAATGAAGATTATAAAAAAATCAAATAAAATCTTGCAACAAAAAGCATTAAAGAGTAACCAAAAGTACCGTAACAAGTTAGTTGAAAGCAGTAATATACAGTAAGCATTTAAGGAGCATGTTGGAAGGTTTTAAACTGCCATTTAAAATTAAACTAAAAAATATTAAAAAACTTGAATAATAACTAAAAAATAGATTTTGTCCAAGAAAAGTTGTAAAAAAAAATATAATTAACACGAACCCATGCGAAAAATGCATTTTAAATAACGCAACTGTTATATATTATCAATATAATTATGTAATATTAAACACACTTGCGGTATATATTTACAAACTATACGCTATGTATGTTAAGCTAAATAAATAAAAAATAAATAAAAGGTTAATAAATAAATAAATTTGAAGAAACAATTTAAAAAAAATAAAAATGTTCACGGTGTCAATATTTACTTTGTTTTTCAAGTCAATGACACACAAAAATTGGTATGCTCACATGAAATTTATACTTATGAATGTTCTATTGTCATAATTAAATGAAAAGACATGCAAAAAGTTTATTATACTTGCTATAAAATATATACAACTTTATTGAGATTATTATAGGAAATATGACGAGTATACCGTTACTTGTTGTGCGCATTTAATTTTCACTTAAACTTAAGTAAACTTTGTCTGTCTGCAAACGTACCGATTTCAAGTGACTGGATTTGATTTAAACTTGTCTTTTTTTATAACAAATTAATGTAGACGAAATATTTTATAGCGTGCTATAAGAAAATATAAAAATATGTATAATTATTATATACAATATAACTTTAAATATAAAGAAAAATAATAATATTTTCTCCCCTTCATTTTGCTTTCTCGTATATTACACATTTTACTTGTGACACCTCCTCGTATTTATAAGTGTGTGTTCACAAAGAAGTTGAAATTAAATGAATTACAAATACGAAAGCAAATCTAGTATAAAAGTTTTGTCATTACAAACTCATACTCCATTAAATACAAACTTAGCTACTTGAAATCACTCAAAAACTCTAATGCAAATCATTCGAAAACATAAACTATGCACTTTTAGATAAAAGAAAAATGTAAACGTAAATGTGTGGTGAACGGCTGGTGACATAAAGACAGAAAGTAAATTATGCAAATGTCTCATAATTGTTGCAACAAATAGAATTTGCAATGCAAAAAAAAAAAACAAAAATATAGTAGTAACTTACATAAATGTGGTTAAACACGCCAGGAGGGAGGAGAAGAAAAAGTTAAACAAATTCTGCGAAATGCAATGCCAGAAGCAAAATGCAAAATAGAAAATCAAATACATACACACACACACACGCATACACCCATACAATGTAATACATACTATACAATATAATCAACAAAGTAAACGAGATTGTAAGCAGAAAATCGAAATATCGTTAAATCGATCGATTCGTTCAAGTGCATGGAACTGTAAAAGTGGAACGAAATCACAACAATTACAAATAAAGTTTCAAACTACAAAAAAAATATGCGTTTTGTTTTATTTCACATGATATTGGTAAGCTTAGGTTCGGCAACCGATCTTCGATAGTGTGTGATAGTTAGTAGTTTAAACAAAAGTTACAGACGATGGATGGAAATTCGAATATGCCGACTAAGCTCCTTGAAATCATCACAAATCCAACCCTGATGTACTGGTGGTGAAGCTCACCTGTTATTGAAGTGAATGTCTGTAGGAGATTGTCTATATAGAACTGCTCGCTAGAAGAAGGAAGTTATAGCTTATAGAAACTATTTTCCACCTTAAGCTTTCTCAAATCGAAAGCTGTGGGTATTATTAAGGGGCACACCTAGTATGAAATTAAAAAAATCGATTTTTCCTAGTTTCGATAAGTTATAAAAAAAAAGATCGCATGTAATTCGAAAAATATAAAATTGTTTTCTTCAAAAATTTAACTGTGTATTCTTAAAATATGTATAAATATAAAAAAAGTTAAACTACAATTAAAAAAAAAAAAATGATACAGCAGGGTTAATGACTGAATTAGTATAAATTTACTATTATTTCATCGATTTTAAGAAATTAAATACATTTTTTATGTTTATTGGAAGAAGTCTCTTTCCACTTTTTAAAACACTATATATCTGACACACATCATTAATTTCTAAATATAATAAAAAAAAAAAATATTTTTTTTAGCTATTAAATTTTTGAACCAGCATTTGTATGGGTAATTAAACTTCCGTTAACGTTTGGTGAAGGTATTGCAATAACAAGATTGAAAGAAAGATAAAAATAACTATGAGTTGACAATATTACCTTAGGTCATTCACTTTTACGAATTTTACGATAAAAAAATACTTTATTTCTTTTGTGTTTAACTTTGAAATATTTATCACTACATAGTCGCAGTAGGCTATTTGCGATACATACATGCATGTATTCTTACAATCTAATGATCGATTTATATGTAGTTAGATTGTTCAAAAACCAGTACCGGAAATAATTTTACTCCATACCCGTTGGTAATGAAATGACTTTTGTGAGGGCACACATTTTTTTTAAGTAAAAGAAGTAAAGTGTACAAATATCCTTCAAAAACGACCTCTTAAACAATACATGCGGATCTTTATACGAGTTATTTCGATTTTTATGTCTGTGCAAATAGATTTTAATAGTTTTGTCCTCAAAAAACAACTTTAAATGGGTTTACGTTCAGCTATAATACAATTTTGAAAGGATTTTCATGCTTTGTTAGCAGTTGGTTAGGTTAAGGTAAGTTGTTCCATAACAGAACGGACTGAATGAAATTCGATGTGATAGTGCAAAAGTGAAATGATTCAGAAAAGTTAATATATAATAATATAATATACCAGACAGACATTTTTAAAGCGAGTATAGCCATAAGTTTGTCCCAACTTATATATGGTGAGATGTAATGATAAAGGAAATTTATTTTAACAGTATTCTCTCAAGGAGAATTGTGAAGTCGAATAGAATACTATAAGTTGATTTCGATGCGTCAAGCTTTAAAGAATTCCGAAACGAACGTACAACTGGTATAAATCAAATGAGATGAAATGGAAATTGGTTAGACTATAGTTTGGGGAGCTAGTTAACTAAGCGGTACGAGTGCACAAGAGAAGCTCTATTGTTTCCCTGATGTCTTGCTCCTGTATTGAGTGAGCATTCAAATCATGTTTTTACAGTTTCTTCCATCAAGTGTCAGTGGGAATTTTCTATAATTCCGAACTGCCGTTTTACATATGGCTTTATTAGTTTTGCACCCAGGTAGATCATTTCATTGTATTTAGACCTTCCTTGCCATGGCTCCTGTCTAGATCGTCGTACAGACAATCGATGGGTTTACCATCGGTCACGTTTTTGGATGACAGCCATTCACCCTTCTTGGTAATCTCGTCCATTATCTCATTGCCACGAATGTCTTAGAAACGTGGCATCCAGTAAAAGCTGCTCTGCTTCCCAAGACACTTTTGGTCGGTATGCGAAACGACGTTATTGTTTTGATTGTTGCTTAGCTGTCACCGTACATATTATTTTCTGGAGTTGCCTGCTGATCCAATAGAGGCTCCGCGGGTTTCCTAATAACAAAAGGCTCTGCTTGAATTATACTGCAATAGTCCGACAGCTTAAAAGGCTGGAAATGACGGAACGACAACGGCTAATATTTGATGACTCTCAAGTCCATTTCCGAAATGTGTGATGCGCATGAATCAAAAGTGTGTTCATGTTGAAATTTCCTACAGGGTTTATATGCATAGTTAGAAACATTAACTTCAAATGTATGTATGTAGATGTCAGTGTATGTGTGCATTTAAACTTTAATGCATTTATCATATTTGGAGTTTGCGCAAATCAAATTGAGGTAATAAAAACAAAACTAACTAATACATGCGAGATCAGTTCATTGACTAGTTTGGCGCCAAACACATTATTGACTACGGAAAATGAAACTAATCGAAAACGAATGCTAATACGAACAACTGTGACGAAATAAAATTTTGATTGATTTGCGATTTTTTGTTTTGCATATCCGTTATTGATATTTCGGCTGCATAGCGTAGACTCAACATGAGTCTATACATATGTAAGGTGGTGTGTGTGCTTAGCCATGCAATGGAGTAGCACAGTTGAGCCTTTTACCTGCCTGGCGCGCGATTATCCATCAATATGCAGCATTTGTACTGAGGAAAGAGCGAACTAGAAAGTACTTTCACTATTGCCTTGCACATACATACACATATGTATAACTGAGCATGTAAATATGATTCGTCTATGAGTGGGAGTTTCACTAAAACCGAGATATTATGCACAAAATAAAACAGAAATGGTTTCGACATGCTTGTTTTTGTTTTTCAACGTGGAATTTTTTGTGTGTTTTCGTATGCAAGTATGCCGACATTTTGGTATTTTATTTGCGTTAAGTGCAAGTGCGTGTGGCAAGTAGCTGTTAAAATTACAAATAATTATTTTATTTTTAATTAAACGCCGAAATGCATTCGTTTAACATCCAAAGGAAGTAGAGCATTGAATTTCACATTTCACGGTTTCTGCCCATTAATAACCATCCACCCATTTGTGTTTTATAGCGTGTTTAGTCGCCCGCAATTAACATTAATTCGTATCTTTATACATACATACATACATACATACATACATATGAAACTACTTCCAGTGTTAGTATTGTGTTAAATTTGGGGTTATATTTGTTGTAAGCGGCTAGGAAGTGGTGTGTGCCTCAAGTGAAAGCAATCGTAATTAAAGAAAATTATGTTTGGGGTATGGAGGCAGCAGGCTGGGATTTCCATGTAGAGTTTGAGAGTTTCTTGAATAATATGAATAGCAAGTACTTTTTATACCCTGAACATGGTATATTAAGTTTGCCACGAAGTTTGTTACACCCAGCAGGAAACGTCGGAGACCCTATAAAATATGTATGTATAAATGATCAGCATGATGAGCTAAGTTGATTTAGCCTTGTCCGTCTGTCTGTATATATACTCTCAGTTTTTAAGCTATCGTCCTTTTCTCACTAAGAAGCTGATAATTTGTCGGAACGGCCAATATTAGACCAATATATCATATAGCTGCCATACCACCAACCATTTGTTTTGATTTTTTAGTAAAATCTTTTTATGTTCGTGTGAATTTTAATACCCGCATGTCGATTAGTGTATGTTTGGCAAATGCTTGCTTACGACGCGAAATGTTTCTTTGGCAATTTTTACCGTTGAAAATGTTGTAGAAGTATTATAGGGAGTTTACTTTATCACGAACACAAATATTTCAGTGGTGCAAAGAATTCGGTGAAGGTTGTGAAGTCATCGAAAACTTAGGCGATAGCATTATATAATTGTCATGTGTATTAAAATGACATAAATTAATTGTGTACTAAACTATGTACACATGTAGTTTTGTTTATTAGTCCGGGTTAAATTTAATCAGATGGTTTGCACGTAAATATGTTTTTGAGTAGATATAATCAGGTACAGGCAGGTACTCGAGCATGTGTACTAATTTTTATTTTAGTAAATAAACAACATATTCGCAAGCACAATTCGAGTGATAACAAATACAACGCTTGTTCCAAAAAGAAAAACAATTTAAGAAAATGCTGATAAACAGTTGGCACAAAAAGAATAATATTGTATTAGCTTCAATAATCCCAAGTGCGCAATTGTTGAATACATATTGACAAACATAGGTGTGTACACACATATACATATATATAGGTATATAATTTCACTGTTGCATATGACTGTCAGTATTAACTGATCTGTTATCACCTTTTTACTATATATGGGTTATTGTGTCTAATTATAAAACAAAGCAATTGAAGCGATTAGAGCGTAAATTACGTATACACACGGTGGCTAAATTGTCAGTATATTATGTGAAAAATTAGTGAAATGTTAAATTTTTGTTATCAACTAGGAACAAAAAGCGTGATTCTAGTAAAAGCGAAAAACAAGAAAAAACGTTAACTTTAGTTGAAATAAGATAGTTTTCCACACCGTAACTCCATTTTGATCGGCTGGTTTGTATGGCAACTATATGCTATAGTGGTCCGATCTAAACAACTTCTTCGCAGCTGAAGCGCTGCCTTGGACAATTATCTATGTCGAAATTCGTGAAGATATCTTGCCAAATAAAAAAGAGTTTGCCATATAAGAATATGATTTTGATCGATCCAATACGCTATAGTGGTCCGATATCGGTCCGATAAATGAGCAGCTTCTTTGAGAAAAAAGAACGTGTGCAAAATTTCAGATTGATATCTCAAAAACTGAGGGACTAGTTCGTGTATATATAGAAAGAGGGACAGATACATAGACAGATATAGTTAGATCGACTCAGCGCATCACGCTGATCATTTGTATATATATTTTACAGGGTCTTTCAAATTAAAATAAATATTCAAAACTTGGCCATTACGACTTCACTTCCGGCAGTCGCTCGGAAAAAAGATGCTGCCGCGTTGACAGCAGAACTTTTTGGAAGATCATATGAAGCAAAAAGAATAAAAATACATGTTTTAGCTAAGACCATAAACTAGTAGTGGACAAAGGAAAAAAAGTGAATTTTGTATTTTTTGCAGATGTTTTTTAAAAAATTGCAAATTTTGGTAAACATTTCTCGACGTTTTTGTTTAAGTAGTTGTAATTGAAAGTACCTTGCTCAATACCTTGCAAATTATATCTCGAAGAGCTGTTTAAAATTTCATGAAGTTCGGTTGAGTAGTTCGCGATAAATTTTGACAATTGACTTTAAAGTTTCAAAAAAAACGCGTTTAGAGTTTTAAGTGACTATATAGCTAACCTAGAGCGCGCCACTTTTCAAGGCTGCATCTCCAAAACTATTACGCGCATCAACTTGAACATTTAGGTCAATATTCTGGAGATGTTATAAAATTAAATAAGAGAATACATGTTTATTTCAGAACTGTCCCATTCTTTAATATCGACGTTTTAATTAAAAGTTCATTTGGGTAAGTATACATACAAAAATATATATATATGTACATATGTATAAGCGTTAAATTAGACAGTTAAGGGGGATTTGATACGAGTGCTTATAGATAATACATGAAACTCATGTCTACCTTTTCCTTTGTTTACATCTATTTACCGCACGCCGGGGCACACTAGCGATACGATAATACGTGTATGTACATAGATAGCGACTACGCTGCGTAAAATTAACCACGACGTCAGTCCGAATAAACTTTCGCTTTCATTGCAAAACACACTGTGTTTACATATAGACACATATGCTCATATGTACTATTTATGTATGTATGCATGGCTAAAGGTGTGCTTGTATTGCTTGGTAAGTACCAGGTATGGCTGAATATATTACCCCACATACTCACGAGCGGATAAACAAAACTAAAATTAATGTAGATAACAAAATATGTACACAAGAGTATGTGTATCTAAATATGGTTGTATGTATGTATGTATATAAAAAAAATTATTATTGCTGTTATTAGGGAGTGTCACAGGATAGCTAGTTATAATATAAAATATGCGCACACAATTACAGATAAAAATATTATTTTATTTGTACATATATATATATATATATTTATATATGTATATATCCATATCTGCATCTCTATCTGTTTCTGTTTCTGTTAATGAGCTCAAATGATCGTAGATTTATTACTTTTCATCCAAATGTTCATAATATTATATGATGCATACTTATATTATTTTAACGTGATTCACACACGTGTTTACCCTAGAGGTGCGGTTCGGGAAACACGTGAACGCAGCATAAAACAAGCTTGGGTTGGCCAAATTGAGGAGTGGTTCTTATGTACGTACTGTTATGTAAGGGAAAATATGTATCGTTACCCTGCATTACCTTTAATATTTTCTTTTAATTTTGGATTATGAACTAAATATTAAGAGCAATCATATTTTTTGCAATATTTGGTGACTTTAAATTGAAACGTAAAAGTAAACTGAGCAAAGCCATAAAATAAATTATCAACAATATTAGCAGCAAATAAATAAATATATCAAAATTTAAACCTTTTCTTCCATATAACTACTACTTTCATACTAAGGCTGAGAACATAGTGGAGTGGCAGAAAAACTTTAGTGAGCACCATCGCATATGTTTGTCAAATTTTGCGAATTGGCGTAAATATTGATATAACTAAACTCTTTGTGAAAATCATAAAGTTTTTTACTATTGAAAGTTTAAGAAATCGGTGCAAAAGTTCACGAATTTTACATAAAACCATTTTTTGTATGGTAGAAATCACACTTGTTTTTACTTGTTAGGAAGTAATTTTAAACATATTTCTGGTTGCCAGAGAATTGTAATATTATAGAATTCATTCACATACACGTTTCCTAAGTTCCCAGCTGTGAGTTATTCACCGTTCTACTATGTGCATAGCTTAATATTCAAAAGCCAAATTTCAATTTATCGAAAATTCCAAATATTTGTGCTATACTTTTATGAATCATTTTGTCCACTTTGAATTATGCACTTAAGAAGTCAGCGCATCAGCATGTTTTTCAAGTCGAAATTTTCGATAAGTGCATAGCAACAATTTTGAAAGTAGTTTTTCAATATAAATCCGCATGTTAGCAAATAAAAATGCCAAAAATAGAGTTTAAAATGCGAGATAATAAATTAAGTTTCCAAAATAAATTGCTTTTAATTAGCTTAAAGTAAACTGATGCGAATGATTAAAAACTAGTTGTGAGATACAATAATTTGTTCTATTTTTGTTTCGAATCTGATTTTAAGTAATTATATCCAGCTGGCAATGTGTTGGAGAGTAATGAATCAGTAATCTTAGAACTAGTACCAGAACCAATCAGGTTTCTGACAAAATTCGACGATTGTCAAGAGATAGAAAATATCAGTTACCTGCATAGAAAAAGGACAATCGACTGAATAGTTGGGCCTGTGTTTGATATTAGTTTAAAAACTTCATAACTATTTGGTTTGATTGCCGGTTCCCTACAGGTGTGTCATTACGGCAAAATTCATATTTAGGATTCCAATGCAGTTGTTGAGAAGTGTAAAAATGTTAGTTGGCTCGCATTAAATGGCTACATATACTAATAATAAAATGCCATTTCAATAGAAAAATCGATTTATGTTAATTTTATAAATCAACGTGGAAGATAATAATCATTTACTAGCCGTTTCGTAATTAGTTAAATGAGCTGTTGTTCGCTTGGGAAACTAGTTAGCTTCGATTTATTTAATCAAATTCATACATAACTCGGTTATTTTCATATTTGGTATCAGCGATTATCTTTGAATATATCAAAATTTTATGACTTTTTATGTTCCATCTTTTTGGTTTCGTTAACTGGTGGTAGAGTTCGAAAAAGCCGATGGTATTCACTTAGATAAGCATTTATAAATTATCACCTAGTTATTATAGAGATTAAAAAAGCACAATATTTAGATGATTTATCGATACTTCAGGATTGGTAAGGGTGAAAACAAAAAAACCATGATAAAAGAATTCTTGCAATATGGATAGCAAACCAAAAAGGCTTTAGGTAACATATAGTTAAAAATATTTTAAAGAGAAGCTGCCACCTATTATAAAAAATAAAAAAATATATACCAATATGGATATCAAACTAAAGTGAGACGAAAAAGTTTATATTGTAGTTAAATATATTTGTCAAATAGGGTTGCCATTGACTCTAAACTAGTTCAATAACATTGTTAGACCATCGAGTTATTGCGATATCATATCAAACTTCTACCTATCTCTTTAATATAGAATAATATGGTTGAAAATATTTTTAAGAGGTTGGAGAATGCTTACTGTTGAGAATATTGTTAAACAGGGTTGCCAACTGCCCCAAAAGTTATTTTAATAAATATGAGGCTGATTTCTTTAGTAGAGTTGCCAACTGTTTAATCTTATATTTGCAATTGTATAAACAAAATAAATGAAACATTTGAAAGTAGGTATTAAACTAGAAAGGCTTAAGAACCAGAAGATTTGTGTCTCAAAACTTTTGAGAAGGTTTGGCAACGAAAATCGGAAAATATTATCAGTACAACATTGGCATCAAACGAATAGTAAATGAGCTTTTACTGACTGAGAATAAATTATCTTGCTTAAAATTGTTGAAATTCGAGTTTTTCTTCACTTGGATAAATTTTAAATTATTAAATTTATTAAATTATGCTTTATATGTTGATTTAAAAATATAATGTGCTCAGCTGGCAAAACCTTTTGTTTATTGAGTAGTATAGCTTTAGATGAAAATGCGATTGACGCTTTTCAAGTTTCACATTTCGATAACTGTTATGTTGAGCGTGCTCATTTTACATCGTTTACATTCGACATGCTGAAGGCTTCATTACGCACTTGAGTGACGCTCAAGATAAGCTTAGTTTTGCACGCACCATGAGTCGGAGTTACTTGTTCGATTTGTACCATTTCACTCAAACCATGAAAGACCAAAAGTAAAAGACTAAGCTTGAGTAAAAGTTCAACTTAAATCAGTACATGCATACATAATCCTACAAACACACACACACACATACAATTGCATACAGACATCTAATCTAATAAACAAGTGCCGACTGCTGACAAGCAATATTTGGCTTAAAGTCGACAAACCACCTACGGATAGGCATGGTTGGTTGGACAAAATGGTAATGCATATGTAGTACAACTGGCTTTGCGAACTTACTCGCCTTGTTCGTTAGCTGGCTAACTGCCGGGCTGATTAGCTTACTGGTCGCTGGTTGCTGCCAGCATTGAGTTGCTGGACTGCTTGAGTTTCGCAGACACACACACAAACACAGTGTCAGCGAAAAAGAACTCAAAATCATTGAGTTGGTGCTGCACACAATGCTATACGACACGCAAAAAAGTATATTTGTACATACGTAATTTCTTTAGTTGGAGCTGGTTTGGCTTTTTTGGTTTGCCGCTGTAGAAGTGCTGCGCATGCGCACAAGTCGAGCAGTTCAGTCACAGTTACCAACTCCAACGGTTGAGATCAGTTGAACGGTTAGTGCGCAAAATAAAAAGCGTGGCAAAGTTTTAGCTTCAAATTATATTAAATGCATTGAAAAAAATAATTATACATACATACATATAATATCATATGGGATTATTTTTTTGGACCAAAATGGTTTGAAAACAAGCTAATAGTAGAAACTCGCAAAAAAGTTTATGTGAAAAGGCAAACAAATATCAAAAAGACCTGCGTGTGCACTTTATGGATTCGTTAAAAAGCTAAAAATCAAATTTATTTAAAAAAATATAAAAAAAAACCAAAAATTTAAAATATTAAAAAATCGCAAAATTTTAATATTTTTTGTGGAAGTGAATGACAATTTTGCCAAAACTGAACTTATTAATTATAATTTGTATTCAATTTTAATTATTTTTTTGTAATTATTACTTTTTTGCAATATTAGACAAAAATTGAAGCATATATGAAATAAAACAACAATAATAGACAGCGCAAAAATGTGTGCATGCACTAAAATAATTCCAGCTGCGCTGCGCTTAATAGCCTAGCTAGCAACGATTTCACTTTTCAAATGCAAATTGAATTTTTTTAATTTATTTTCTTTTGCATTCAACTTATTACATTATTTTTTTTGTAGTAACATTAATTAATTTTTTAACCAAAAATATATTTATTTATTAGTTTTGTTTAAATTAAACAAAAATTTAAATTTTTAAAAATTTAAATACATTTTTTCTTAATTTTAATTTTTTTTTTGCATATTTTTGTTTATTACCGGTATTCAGCAATTTTAATTTAAAACTAGTGAAAGTTCAATTCAAAGTGATGCATAAACACTTTATTGCTACAGTGCTTTTAAAACAAAGTTTAATGAAACGGTATTTATATTTTTTTTATTTTGATTTGTTTTGTTTTCTTTTTAGTGCAACTTGCAGCATAACTAAATCAACGACTGCATTTTGTTGTTGTTTGTAAATTGTGCCACGCCACGAACACATAGTTTTACGTGTACAAACAAACGCGTAGACGTTCTATTTTGTGAGTTTTCCCGAAATTGAAAAAAAAAATACATTTCAATATTTTGTTGGTGTAGCACAAAGCAGCGAATCACAGGAAACACCAAACTTCTGGAATTCATTCGTTGAGTCTACGAATTATCAAACAAAATGGTAAGTTATTGCATTGAAATACACAAACGTATATTAAATATGTATGCATGTATGTGCCTGAGACACGCCGCAGTGCCGTGAAACGAAAGACTTAAGACACGAACTCAGGCCACATATGCCCAAATGCAACGCAAGTGTATAGTCGAATGCGCTGCAGTGAATGACTGATTTGGCCATTTGCGCTGAACATACGCAGTCAACGTGTCATTTGGGTGTATGAATGTATGTTACAGTGTTGTTTTTGCGGAGAACAAAATTAGAAAAAATCCAAAAAAAAATCATTATTTGAGGCACACAAGCCAAATGTTATGCGATAATAATCGAATACACTACTGCGCTCATACAAAATTCGCTGTTTTCCTAATTCACTTGTATTTGAATGCACGAAATGTTTGTGTTTGCGCATGTCTGTTTACGCATATTCATGCTGGTTGCCACAAATTTCACTTTCGTTGCGCAGAAAACGTAATGTGCGTTGGAAAAAGAAGTGCAGAAAAGTAATTTTAAATTGTATTGCATGAGATGTTTGTTAAACGATTCGGCGAGCACTTTTATTTGCGATGCTTTCATTTTAATTGAAGCATAATTTCACGCACAAAGCGGGTTGTAATATGCAAGAAATAAGTGATATTAGATCGCAAGAAAGTTTTTGCCGAAAAATTGCAAATAGCTTTGCACGTTTCATTCTTTTTGCAAACTGATGAAGATATCAGAGCAAAATTTTATGTTTAAATTTTTTGTATTTTAGTTAAACTAATTTCTTAACAATAAAATGTCGAAATTTATAAATGAATTATAATAAGTTATAGCCAAATCCCATAAAAAATTATTGAAAGTAACGAAATTTTCAAGCAATACATTGATTCTAAATTCTAAGCATCTGAATCTAAGTAAGACCGGGCAGCATTAAGTTGAGGTGCACTAAATGGCGCTGAAGTCAAATCTTTTAAAAATCAATAATTTGGCGATTTGTTACATATTTTAAATATATATTGCAGTTTAAAGGAATTATATTGGTAAACGATTTTTTTCGCTGTATGAAGCCAGATTAAATTATTCACGGTTTGATTTGGCTTATATTTTCATATTAGCATTTCCTGCTCTGTTAGATGCATCAAACTTTGCTCTCCAAGCATATTTAAGTCTCTGCAAAGCTGGATTGGAGAGTATTCACATTAATATTTTACAAAACAGTTACATTAAACAGTTTGATTTTTTAAAAAAATTCATAAGCTGTTAACTCTTTTGGCATTTCATATCAACTTCGTCGCGGAAGTCTTTTCACGCTTCATTAAACCGACACAATAGTATGATGTCGAATTTGCTAATAAAAAATTTACCGCCAAATTCGATCATTAAATTATTTTATACACTTTATTACCTGAGCAGATGTTTTGTGTTGCGTTTAAGTTTCCCGAATTTCATTAGACAATTTATGTTTAACTGCTTCCTGACGCAAGTTCGTAGCTTAAGTCTTTTGAAAAATTTTGTGTTTTGTGCAAATTTTTATTTAAAACTAAAAAAGTGTAAATATATCGAAATTTGTAGGAAGTTCTGCTGTATTAAAACTTCATCTTCAGCTATTTTTATAGACTTGGTAAAATATTTAAATATAATTTTTAGACACACTGAAATAATCGACACTTCCGCAACGTGGTTTTCAAAATTTTGTTGCTTAAAAAAAGTTCACAAAGATAAAAACGTTTAAATAAAATAATGAATTTGAATTATATTAATTGAATTTTGCTTCTCAACTTGTATTTCCGCTGCTAAATAATTGTTTTAAAGAATTTAATGATATATTTTTGTCTTTTGTATGGTTTAAGCGACTCATTTCCTGTGCCTTCGTATACTTTTCTATTGAATTCTATTGGATTCACATATAATTTTATAAACAAAGTTTTTAGTTTTTTAATATGAATTACAATAATCACAGAGGAAATATTTTATAAATAAGATACAGTTGAAGATTTTAAAGTTTTTAAGTATTTTTTTAATTTAATTGAGATACAAATAGTTAAAAATTAATAGTTTTTTTTTATGATTAACATTAATATTATTTTATCATATGCATCTGTTTCAAATAGAAAACGTGTCTATTAAAAGGTTTTAGAAAAAGAATTGATATATGCATGCATATATTATACGAAATGCTAGTAGTATATGTTTATGAATATGTATGAATTCGCATCACTGTTCGTTGGTGTATATTGGTTGACACAAAATTAGGTTTGCTTGCAGCTAACAAGTCTGACCAGCTCGAAACTCGACCGCATTTGGTCAAATCAACCAAAAGCTGCAAAGGCACGATGTGTGAGGTGTATTTATACACACATACATGCATACATTTATAATTTTTTGGATCAATCGAATGTACCAGTATATATGCACATATATATTAAATATATGCATGCGCTCAAAACCGCCTTTCATATATGCGCTGATGTTTGTATGTAAGGAATTATATACATATATATATATGTCTATATATTCAGGCTGGCTTACACATAAGTTTGCATGTAGGCATATAAATAATTCATACAACTCGTCGATGCTACAAGTACGATTTGGCGCAAATCATGCTCATTTATGCCGTGTTTCAATTCAACATTTGAGGTTTTCGGAAAAAACTGTTACGCGAAATTTCTGTATACAAGCCAATGGGAGCAAAATAATATTTATATATCACATATATATGTATATGTATGTATATGTATGATAAAAGGTGTGTTTGCTCGCATATTGCTATTGCATACTTACATGCAAACGTTTTTGCTCGAAATGTTATAGATAAAATACCGTTATTGCTGCCCTAATGAAAATTGCAAAATTCACTTTCAAATAACGGTGCACATGTACACGCGATATCAAGTGCGCATATGCATACATACAAACACACACGAACAGTCATATAAATACTCGGCAACACACACACGCACACATACACGCAAAATGCATGTGTGAGTGCGGAATCGAGAGATTTCCTATTTAATTACCAATAATTACGCTGCAACATCTAAACTCATATATATGTATGTATGTATGTGTGTATATAAATCCTGTCTGCACTGACCACTACAGTGTGGCATGAATAGGTACATTAACGGTAGTGTGGGCAAACATGCGAGTACCAGTTTTCACTGCTGCCAGTACCATACTACCACTACATACATACATATGTATATACCATACACTCATTCAAGTGCTGCTGCTGGGTATTGGACAACGGGTGTTGTGGACTCTTTGTTATCTTTGGACCAACAACTGTCTGCATTTGTCCAATTGTAGTTCATTTGCTTTTATTTTTACAATATTTTTTGTTATTATTTTCTCTGTTTATTTGCTCACTCCAGCATAGTTTATGCGCAAAAGCGTGTGAAGCTCCCAATTAAGGTTGAAGTCCTCAGCGCCGTTTGATTTCTGTGTATTTTACCATACGCGTGTGTTTGTTGTTATCTGTTCGCTGGGCTCTTGACTCATTGTTGTGTTGTTGTTGCTATCGACTTGCAATTTTGTCCATTGATCGTACAGGAAGTTGACGCTGCTGAATTTATTTAGTGGAAATTGCTTGTACATACAAAGATATAAATAGTATTTGTTAGTCTGCAATTGTGTACTCACACACACACATGCCTTATGCATGTATCTTCAGCACAACTTTTATTACACTCCCAGTTAAGTGCCTCGTTTGATGTTGTTTCAAAGTCAAAATGAATGCTAATTAATGAGCGCAACTTTCGCGCGAATTTGAAGAGATATTTAATATATACACACACATAAAATGTATATGTATATATGTATGTGTATGTGTGTCTAAGAGCTCACGTTGTTAATTTTATATTGATCGTAAAGAAGTTCATAATTGAAAAATGTCAACGCACAATAAAATGTAAATAAAACAAAAAAAATATTTTCTAATCATTAACTAAGATATATTTTGAAATAGAGTGGCCACCTAATGAAAAAAAAAATAAAACAGATACTATTTAAAAATTATATATTTAGTATAAGGCATTCAAGAAAGACTGCGGCTTTTTATGGAGGCTTCAATTTAAAAATATTTTTGAGAGAAGAGTTGCTACCTTTTGAAAAAAATCAAACAGGCAAAAATATTACAAAAACAAAAAAAAAATTATTTTGGCAATAGCACCCTTGACAGCTGCATTTCTTGTATCGAAAAAGGGTATAAAAGATGCTTATCTTGATTTGCACCAATCAGTTTTAATAGCAGATATAGTGGTCCGATGTAAAGAATTTGTTCGGAAATTGTAGCGCTGCCTTTAACAGTAAACTATGTGTGTAAAATTTTTTGTTTTTCATACATGGACTTGGTATTGAACAATCAGTATGTTTGGCAGCTATATCGTATTATATATATATAGCCATGCCAAATTTTCCATTAAAGTTTACTAAAATAAAAAAGTTGGTAATAAAATAACAACTAAGGCATGCTTAAAGAAAGAAAATCTTTGCTTTTATATAACACATAAACATTCATAGTCGTTTCTTTGCAATTTTGACGTTTAATATAGCAAAACATATGTATTATGTTATCAAGAAAAATCGATATATATTCTAACAATAATATTTATTTACGTGCAAATTAGTACAATCAAATCACTTTTACTTTAACATAAGCTGCAATATATCTATAACAATATTTGAAAAAGTTCATGCAAAAGCAACAACAACAACTAAAACCAAAAGATAGAAGTTGGCAAACCTTTTGCCTTTACTGCTGTCTTTGTTACCAGTTTTAATAAAACGTACAATCAGAAATTCAAAGAAAAGTTATCACAATTACCAGCGCTGGTCAACTTAACTATTTATTTCAGATCATTTTTGTTCAAATATTACTTAATATAAAATTGGCTAAATTGGCTTTAACTCATACTAGTACTATGACCATTGACCCCGAGTCACTTTCTTTTGTTGGCGAAAACTGTAAGACTATGCAATACTCTCTCATAATCATTAAGTAATCGTTCGCTTGTTTACCGCGTTTTTTTTAATTTTCTTGCTGTTGCTTTGGTTTTTGTCTGCTTTCAAGTAATTTATTAGTCGCCTGAATACCAAACCCTTATTTTGTAGTTGAATCGTGCAAGCATTACATCGTTTGATCAACTATTTTATGGCGTTAAAAAGGTAGTCAATAAACTGACAATTTCCAAAAATGCCAGGCACAACAACAGCAGTAACAACAGCAATTGAGTCAATGAGTTGAATTCGAAACGAGACGCTGGAAATATCGGTTGCCCGATAGGCAATAGATATGTACATGCGTGTGTGTGTGAATATGTGAAAATGCAGACTGATTCGTATGCACATGCAGACGCTACCTCAACATCAGTATGTACATATGTGAGTAACGGCGGAGAGATACATATTATTATGCATGTTTGCATGTAGGTTTGTGCGCTTTCCTCAGCAGTTACCTATATAGAAGCGCTCACATATGTACATATATATTTATATATATTTACACATACATACGCACGCGGTTTGTGCCTGCAACGACCGGCATGGGCAACGGTAAGTGAAATACCGCAATATAGCGAACACCGGCGCCACGCAACCAATTGCAATAATAATATTAACAACAACAACAACAACCATAACTAAAAATGTAATGCTAAAGTTACACCGCCAATATGCGCAAAGAAACAAACAAACAAACAGACAGACAGACATCACAACATATTCGCCTTTCACTTCGGCCACTTCACTTGCGGCGTTGTGCTTTATTGTAGCCGTGCCGTCGGAGTGCGGGCGGCACGCGGAGGCCCCACATTCACACACACACACACATATAAGTATATGTGTGTAGCTTGATTGTGCATCGAAAGTTATCCGCAACGCTGGTTGAAATGGAAAACCGTCCGAGTGGCCCAAAGTGGAAAAACAAGTCGGTAACCGAATCAATGGCTGCTGTTGCATTGAAAATATTGAAAAGCTGCTAGTCAGCACATAAAGTGGCGCATGAAAAAGGAAAATTGTAAATGGCAAGTGTGGATAAAGAAAACAAAAACTAATATTTGGGTAATAAATGTCGTAGTCATGTTAACTTGAACACTGCAAAATGATTAAATAGAAGCTGTAAAAATTTGAAAATCAAGGAGGAGCGCTGTACTGCTTATGGGTGTAAGAAAGGGCTGGTAAAGCCATTATTAGTGAAAAGTAATTGGCATATGATAAATTATAGTTTTGAATTTACACAATTTTTGAATTTAGGTTTCGAGTTTTATGGTAAATTGTTCAAGTGGTAAATGATTCAATTTTCAATTTGAAAGAAAAAATATTTTTTTGTGCGCAAGTTATAAGAGATTATTATAATAAGAAAAGAAAAGAAATTGGTTGGTTTGTCGCAGATGTTTGTATTCAATTTCGAGATAGAAATTATCATTAAAGCAAAAAACAAAAAATGTTAAAAATAATAAAAATTTAAAATTAAAATTAAGAAAAATTATATTAAAAAATATAAATATACATTAAAAAAAAAATAAAGAAACAAAGAATGACTACATAAATACATACATTTTTTAAATCTTTTTTCTTTTTTTAAAACAAAATTATTTCGTAGTTAGGAACTAAAACGAAAAAAATAAAAACTAAAACAAAAGATTTAAGAAAAATAAAATTTAAAATATAATATGAGAAACAACATCACAAAGTCAAATTAAAATCATCTTTATATTAATGAAAACTTTTTTTTTGTTTTCAATATTTTTTCTTTTATTTCTTAAAACAATATTATTTCATAGTAACAAATGTGTGCAAAATGGTGATATTTCTGTAAAATATTAACAGCGTATCATATTTTGGTTCTTTCATGTTGTGTTATGCTAAGAAATAATTAGACTTGCGCATTTCCTGTTAAACATAATTACGTAAAAAGTATAAAATTCCACTCTAACTCTTAAATGGAAAAATAAGCATTTATGAATAATTACACAAATTTAATATGCTTTATTCTATTACTATTATTTCTTTGTCTGCATGACTTTTTATATAAACACTGCGATAAAACGAGTGCACTGTAATTAAAAACGTGTATTCGACATGCTTGCACTAGTTATCAAAAGCTGCATTACTCACATGAGTAACTGCAAAGTCGAGCTAATAGAACAGGCAAATCTCTCATTTCTCTCGCTTGCGTCAATCGAGTTAGCAGAGTGAAAATGTATACAACAAAAAGTAAATATTTTATTAGTCATATGCATATATACACATTTATTATTATATGACTGCTGCTTAGCACTTCTGCGACTGCACGTGTTGAAAACAAAAGACTTAAGCGACAAACCTACCACAATGCAAAGCAGTGAATAGTGACAGATTCGCTATGCTTCAATGCTGACTGATTGTTTTATTGTTTGGCAGCTCTTTCGAGCGCTCAAATATGGTTGGCCAAGTTCTATATGCATACGGCAACATTGCGCATGTGCAAATGCTATCCACTTACAAGCGCACATACACACACATACATTTATGTAATTATATTTACATAGACTGTACGTATGTAAGTGTGTCAATAATGAATGTTGGTTGCAGTGCAACGGAGGAGAGAAAGTTGTTTTGCGCCGCGCATTTATGGCGATTGTTCTGTGTGTCGCCACAAAATATTGAAAAAAAAAATTATAAAAAATTATATGCTCTAAAATTGTTATGTTAATTCTTATTTGTGTATTTGTATGTGTGTAAATCTAGTTAAAATTTACTAAACACGCCTTAAAGTAATGCACAGTGTAATTACAGTAATGAAAACGCCATGCGTGCGGTAAACGTTCGTCCTTGTGAGCGGTGCGTAAAAACGTTAACTTCTGCTACACCACAGCTGTAATACCCTTCACAAATAAAAAATATTCCATACCAGGAGATTATTTCTAACGTTCAGTTTCCATGACAGCTATATGCTATAGTGGTCCGATAACAGCAGTTCCGACAAATGTGCAGCTACGTGGTCAGAAAAGGCCGTCTTTCGGTGATTTCAGATGTATACAGATAGATGGACAGACAAACAGGCTTTGGCTAAATTGACTCAGCTTGTCCAATATGCGTATTTATATATAATAATATATGTATATATAAGTATATAAGAGTATATCTGTATATAAATATGTATGTGTGCATAAATCAAGTCACAAGCAGTGGCGACTGCTCCACGCACCCATTAAATTAGCCAAGAGAGTGGATTGCTGCATTACCTTTCATAGTTGCACGCTTGCATACATACTAACACACACACATGTCTGTATACGAGCGCATATAAATGCGGTTAACCAAATATAATATACTAGTTGTGATTGCAGTTATTATTATTTGCTTGCTGAAATGGCTTAGTGACGTTGCAAATGTGTGTTTGTGATTGCTTGCGAGTGTTTCGACTGTGGCAAGTTGCCGTAATGCGATACTCACATATAAAAGTACAAAACCATATATGCCATACATACATACATATTACAAACACACACACACACATGTCAACCTTTCTTTTGTCAGCATTCACTTTTTGCCATTGTTGTTGTTATTTCTGTTAAAATTCGAGTAGCTGCAAAAGCCCAACGGCGGCGCTCATTGTCTTGCTGCGCTTCCTGCTTTGGTATGAAAATAAATTACAAAGAAATAGCGGAAATTAAAAGAGAATCGCTTAACAACACGCCTCCACTTGCATTTGCCTCTGCGCATTTGTGTGCATGTGTGTGCTGTATTTTCAACATATTTACCACAACGAATTCTCAAAGTTTAAAAAAATCAATAATAAATTTAAAAATACTTTTTGTTTACGTTTTACTTCTTAATGGCCAAACAGTTGCGCTGAAAAGAGTTTTTCTTAATTTTTTCGGGCTTCTTGCTTTAATTTATTGCGCATTGTTTGTCTATCTTTAATTGCTGCTTGCCACTTCCGTTAACGATTTTTCAAAATTTTATCGTGTTTCGTAAATTAGAGAACAAGCTGTTATTCTTGCATGCAAAAGTGTGAGAACAGTGTTTTCGTTCTGATAAATAACAGTGGTTTTATTTAACATTTTACCTTGATCCAACACTGTTAGCAGGGTGTTAACTAAAATATTTGAACAGTTTTATTATAAACTCGTTGGTTATATATGAAAATGTTTTTGGATTAGATTTCAAATTATCAAATCATGTAGTTTGTTATAGCGTTAGGTTATGTTAGACAAAGTAAGTTTACACATTGGAGTGATAAATAAAATAACATTAAATTAGATTAGGCAATATTGTGTGATATAAAGTTGATTTTATTGTTTGATATTAGATTAGAACTTTGCTTCGTTTAGTTTATATTATACTGAGCTTAGATAAGTTTAGAACCAATTGCTTTGATTCTATTATACGAGTATATGTGGAGTATATCGATGGTCTACACAATATTTGATAAGATTTGTTATTGAACTAAATTTAAAGCGAATAGTTTGAGATAGGTCAGTTTATAACATACATATGAATATGCCAGGTATTTTATAATTGACAAGTAATGGATTTTGTTGAATTATATTCGCTTAAAATTGCTTTGGTTATTTCAGATTTTGTTTTGTTTTTTGATGAGATCAGTAAAGAATTTAATTTTCTGTAATTATTTATTAGATGGTAAGTGCTCGAATGCTTTAACAGCTCATTCTAACTATCTTGCCAACTAATATAGAGAACATACCAGTAGAAACGGTTTAATCGTCATTAGGAATTTGCTGCAATTAACTAAATATTCAGAACACACAAAATATCAAGGCAATGGTTATTGAATAATAATAATTTACGAATTTTTTGCGCAATTAAAATTAAAATTGAAATCGAAATCATTTTCCAATGCTAACACGAAATGACAACAATTATTTGTCACGAGCACGCGTGTTCGCCAGCTGTAAATTGCGCAAAGCCATAAATCCGAAGGTAAAGTCACCAAACAGGCGGCATTTAATTGATTGGCATGAAGATATGAATGACAAAAAATGTCTATAAGCCATAGGTGACTTATTATTAAAGTGGCTAATCAATGTATGTCAATAACATAAGCCAAGCAAAAAGTGGCAAAAATTAAAAAAAAAAATGCATTTGTAAAACAAAAGCAATGGCAACAACAAGAAAAATTATAAATTATTATGACAGAGTTATGTGGAAGACGCCAAACTTAAGCATATGTATGTATGTATATACACGATGTCATCGTCATGCTTCACTAAGCCACACGACTACCAGCTGCATAACTTGAAAAAAAAAACTTAATATTTATTGTCTAATATTTTGTTGTAGTCTGCAAATGGTGGCTCCAAAGAAAAGCAGTTGCAAGTTTTTGCGAAAATTTTCAACCACACGTTTGCGCATGCGCGTCAGGAGAAATTAGAAATGCAATTTGCATGCAAAACCAAAAAAAAAAAATTTATGTTAAAAGAGAAAAAGCTGAAGAAGAAAAGGCGGTAATTAGATAAGCAGCATTACGTTGCAATGCGCTTTTGCATATGTAATGTGGAGCAGAAGCCATAACGGCGCACAGTTCAAGCGGCTTGCGTAAGCTGTTAAGAAAGTGCCAGAGCACAAGAGCGCCAATATGTGTGTAAGAAAACGCATTAATGAAAACAAATATGAATTATGTAAGCGTTAATTACTACACGAAACATACTCGATTCACTTGTACATGCTAATTCGAGCGACGGGCAATGCGAAATCAATCAAAGAGTGGAAAATTAGTCAAAAAATTGCCACGAAATGGATTTGTTGAACGCCGCCGATTTTGTAATAAAACAAAAATGCCATACCAAATTTTTGTTAATAAACTTTGCACAGTTGTTGTTGTGGTTGCTGTTGCAGCTTGGCGGCGCTATTAGCCCTAAAGGTTTACAGCGCTGTCGGTTGAAGTCGATTGTCTTATAATTTTGCTTTTGGAAATCGTTAGCTGAGATTAATGACTTAGTGGCTTAGCGTGTATGAGGAGTTTGCCACAATTTAAACATTTTATTAGTAGACAAAAAGGTGCCGGATTTTAGATTTTTTTCTTTCTTTTGTTTTAGTAAACTTTAATTTGCCTGCAGGTTATAAAATTAGTAGAAACCTTAAATTAAAAAAAAAAAAAAAATAAAATGCGTTTTCACTTTTATTTGAGTTAATATCATGTTGATGGTATATATAGTACCTTGGCTATAAGTGACAGCACTTTCAAGCAATTTCAAAGTCACTTTTGTATTACAGTTAAATACTCAAATAATTCAAATAAAGTTTGAATCAGTAGATGCTAAGCCGAATTTTTCTAACTGCATTTTGAAAAACCCCTGCTTAAAAATATGACAAGAAATAATATTAAAATAAGACAGTAACACAATTTTGTGCCTGGATTTATCAGGAGTAAATCTTTATTCCCCTGAATTTTGTAAAGAAGCTTATATTGTTACAGATATTTCGCTTGATTAGTTTACACAATGAAAATCTAGTTTATGCATTATTTAGATTCTAAGGTTCAAGTAATGATAAGATTAGTGTGTGATAATTGTAGTATAATATATATGTATAGCATTTTTCCAGTTTTCGGTTTTAGTTTATTTTATACATACGATGGTGCTTCTGCATCTAAAATTTTTTTCTGAGATTTTTGTTGCGCAATAGAACCATATTTTTCGCCTTTCCTCTCAGTTGCCATCCATAGATTTTACATTGAAATCTTCCATTTAGATTTTATTGCGGAAACTGTCTTTTATATTTTTATCTCACTGATCGATTTCTAACCTCTTTTGAAGCTGCAGTATCAATTTTTTCAAATCACTGCTCCCATATAGGAAGAGCGAGTTCGTTGCTTAAGTCTTTTATATCGATACAACACACTGCTAAAGAGCGCGCTGCAATCAAATAAGGAACTACAAAATACTGTCATTGTTCTATAAATAATTTTTAAATTAAGTAAAAATATGGAAAAATTAAAAAAAAAAGTGCAATTTCACATTGTCACTTACTAAGAACCTTTGAAATCTTAACGAACCTGCTTATGACGAAGCCGCTGTACGATTACTTCGGCTGCATGTCATTTGAAAATATATGTGATTGTGTTTGTATGCCGCTTATTAATTTTGCAGTCTTCAAAAAGCTATAAAAAGCGCAATTTATGTGTTTTCGAAAATCTTGCCAAGATCTTGCAATAAGCAACAACAACGGCGCTCATCACCACTTGCACAAAGGCATTTACAAACATAATTATTTCTGGCATATAACAAACAGCACATACTTGTACTTGCTTGTTATGATGAGCATGAGCACACACATACATATGCAGGTATTTGTGTGACTGTATATGTGTAAGTGAGATTTAAATGATTGTTATATATTTGCATATTTACTATCAGCGTTGGTGCATTTATTAAGCGGCATTCTTTTGTTGCGCTTATTGTTGTTCTTTTTGTTGTTGTTTATTGATGGCTTTATTGCCGCTGAGTGCAGCAAACGTGTTTTAGCAAAAACAACAACAAAAATAAATTAATGTTATTAATAATAATAAAGCGTTTGGCGTTTTCTTCGAGTCCAAGTTGTAATTGCGTCTGGCATTTACAGACTTTGCTTATTTCTAATTATCTTTCTGAATATTAAAAATGCTTAGCTTATTACTTAGCATTTGAAAAGTCATCATCTTTTCTAAAATATGGTTTGTTTAAGTTGCTTCAGTCAATTTGCCTTCGATTCTTGGTTTATTCTTTGAATTCTTTACAACTTAAGATATGGCAGTGTTTACAGTTAAGCATCTTCAATGCTACGCTCATTGCCATTAAGTGTATAAGTAAGCTGTACAAGTATTCAATTCAGAGGCTCTAAGACGTTTCATGTCATTGTAAGCTCTTTCATTTGAGTAAACTAACTTGAGTTCAAGTTGGGAATTCTTGGACTTTGTTACTTCGACTTTGAAATCAGATATCTGCTAGATTAGATTTTGTAGTTCGACGAAATTATAGCAGCTCTGTATAAATGGAATGGCAGTGGTAGAATTTTATTTGTTGTTCATAAAAAAATAATTATGTTTTCAATATGTTGTCATACAATACTCTTTCCAATCCTCAAATCTCGCAAAGTTGTCGATGGTAATTTTGCTTTTTTTAAGGTAACCCAATTAAATTTTCTCTTTAGTATTCATAAAACTACATTTGTTCATTATTAAAAAGCTGCCTTTTTTCGTTCGATGCAGCTGGGTTGCATGCTTCTATTTGGGTTTAGTGTTTTTTCATCGTCTTAATCGTTTGCAGAATTATGTTTGGATTATTGTTGGGATAATCTCCTAAAACATTTACAGTCTATTTTTTCATTTAGAGAGGCATAAAAGCATATTTCTATAACTAAAATGGCGACAGTTAAAAAATTTTGTTCAATGATAGGAGAAAAACTACTCATATATTGACATTAAAAATTTTGAATAGATCTGTACATAAATATAAGAAAACACTAAAAATCTATTAAAAAATAATTTAAAATGTTTTCTGGAAAGCTTAAAATATTATCAACAAATATCTCATATCTACTTAGAAAGTAGTTTTACATACAAAACGGTTTGGGTATCACTTTCTTCTCACTCTGCTCACTATCCATTAATTAATTTATGAAATTAAATACCAAAAAAGTCAATTTAACCATTGTGATACTAGGAACTGATTTGATTTTCTTATTGACACAAAAAAAAACTAATTTAAATTCTGTCAAATTTCGAACATTTAAACATTCGAAATTTCAAACGAAATGCCACATTTTCTGCTTCTATGAGGGAACAAAAAAAAACGGGTTTTTTCATATTTCGACAGTTTATACCTTTAAAAATAACATATTATATAACAATGTAAACATCTTTTAAATTTAATTTAATCATTATTTTTGCATATTCTGCATATAGTGCTCCATACAATGACATATCAGTTCTTTGACCTGAAAAAAAAAAGAATTTTGGCAGGCCGAAACCGATTAAAATTTGGGATAAAATTCTACTTTTTTAAAAAATACCACCATATAATTAATTTTAGATTTTTTCGATCGAAGGTCTTTCTACAGAAAAAAATTTCTAGAGAGAACATTTTTTCTAGGCTTTTAGGTTGCGAACATGGAGAAGGCCGGAATCATTATAGCAGCGGCGGACCTTTTTGAGCGCAAATAATATTTTATTATTTTCTTTCAACTGGTTACTGTTCATTGAAAAAATACATGCTAATATATGTCAGAATTGTATATATTTTTTATTTTCAAGTTTAATTTGTCGCTTTTTTTTTATTTGCCGGTGCTTGCTTTTTCTAAGCAGTTCCAACCGGCTTTTTAAATTGAGAAACCTCGAGATCATGAAATTAATTCTGACTTTCAAACTTCAAGCTACCTATAATGAATATTTGAAGACATAAATGGAAGACAGTGACATTTAATGAATTAAAGAAAATTTATAAGAATTCCACTAACACACTTTAACGATACTCTTAAACTTTAACTTGATGAGCCATTCATCAAATTTACAAAAATTATCGCTTAAACTTTAAATTAAAACAAAATTCTCATTTTGATTAACGACCTTGTTGGCCTGTCAAATCGCTTCGCTTACTCAACAATTCGTGTACAAGAAGTTTCTATTTCTGAAGCGCGCAGCGTGAAGCAATCAACAAAATGTCAAAACTATAAATTTGTGTCAGCTACCATTTTCTATTCGCCATTCGCCATTGCTATTGTTATTGTCGTTATAGCGACCAAGTCATTGCAGTTATCAGGTTCGTGTCCCAAGTCTTTTATTAACACGACCGCAAAAATTGCAGAGAGTCACTAAAGAACGCACCATAACGGAGTTTAAATAGAGTTGAACTTTTATTAAATCACGTTTCGAAATAAATTTGAAGCATGCAACTGTTTAGTAGAGACTACCGCTGGTAAACCAAAGTAGAATAATGTGCGCTGAAAAATATAACAAAAAAAAAATGTAATCTAAAAATGCTATTTAAAACTTATGGCATTTGGCGGAAGCACTTATCATAAATTTTTCTGTGTTTTTTTTTACTGTTTATTTCAGTTAATTTTTCATTGCGACAGCAATTTGAGCTGGCACAGTGGCTTATGAAAAATTACCACGACTTTTGTGTTAATTTGACAGTGAGAAATTGCTAGAATGACAGCTTAGCCTTAGCTATGTGCCGAATTTAAGCGCTTACAGTTAAATGGCATTTAGCGAATATTTTATGTGCAACTGAGGGGAAAAATAAAAATCACAAAGAGACAACAAAAAAAAAAAAAACAAGCTGTTGCTGTGACACGAAAAATGCCAGCCATTGACGCTGTAAAGGCTGTAAAGCTACACACTCGCCGCTTTGCTACTTTGGAACACTTTAAAGTGCTTGCTTGAGCAGCGAGCAGCGGTCGTTGTCACTTCGAATGCTAACAATGTCAACGCAAATGCGGTTGATTGCCTATTTTTCACAGACAAAAACACAAAAAAAAAACGACAACAACAACATGCAATTAGGCAACATGTTCCAAACGCTTGAAGTAACTATTTCTATTTTATGTGCAACTTGCCGTCCGCCAGCTCAAGAACTGCAATCGAACACAAACAAAATAAAATAGAAATTCAAATTTTATTCAAATGCTTGTAACTGCGCTCGTTTTTGCATCAGTTCGCTTGCCAAGGGTGCTGCTTAACGCTCTGTGACAAATCAGTGGAACGGAAGTTACTCACCCATCAAGCAAAACGACTTGGCTGGCTATCGAGTGTCCATAGTGTCTAGAAACCATTCAAGTGTTGAATTACGGTTTTATGTATGTGTGTGTGTGTACGTTGGAAAATGTTGCAATTTAAGTATAGATGCATGGGTGTGCATAATTCGTGGCTGCAATTGGCTGAGTGTTAGCAAATGTGGTCCAGCGGTATTCAGCTGGGGTGGTGAGGCCGTAGATGTGAGGGTGAGTGTTGGTCAGCGCCAAAACAATGAGTCATGAACGTGTTATAAAATAATATTTTCTTGGCGTTCTGAATTTGCTAAGTGCAGCCATTAAGACTCCGACTAGTCGCACTTGGCTAGTTGATTAAAAATTTGCATTATCGGTTTATGTAACGGTATTTCATAATAGTTGAATTGCCGTTTTTCGAAAAAAAAGATAGAGTGGTTTTAATAATACCTTGGATAAGGGTAAAAATTCTATAACGACGGAAATTTAGTATCGAATATCAGAAAAAATGTCAAAGTTTTAATAGAAACGGATAAACTTTTCACTTTTTCGATTTTTATCAAAAATTTGCCGTTGTATCGTTTTGAAACTTTCATTGAAAATTTTTAGCAGAATATGTCAATTTGTATATGTATACTTTTAAGATCTTAGAAGTATCTCAATATCTTTTGAAGGTTATAATATTTTTAGCATAAGAACAGTACATTTTTGTAAAATTAGATATCGACTTTTAACAATTCTAATTTCTAGCATAACAATGGAATTGAAAAAATAAGCAAAGCAAGCCAGAAAGAGATAAGGGTGTGAAAATTACAACAATATATCAATATTTATAGTTTCGATATTTTTAAAAATTATCGAGTACTTAATATCGATATCGATATTTTTGATTATTTATGAGGAAATCGAAAATAAAATGTCGAAATTTAATAACGGCATGCAAATTACAACAACATATCGATATTAACGGCTGCGATTTTTTGAAAATGATTGAGTATTAAATATTGATATCGACATTTTCGTTTATTTATGAAAATGCTAAAGTTTAATTTACAAAAGAAATTAATCGATTTATTTGAATATTATCGTCAGAGACCACTGATATATCGACTTTTGAAAATCTGTAAATCAAATATATTTTTTTGGTTATTTATGCAAATATATTATAAACCAGAATATATGGGGATTTGCTATCAATTTAATTAATACTTTGAGTGTCAATATGTGAGTTAGCATTTGTTTGTGGAAATTGTCGATAGTAAATATCGATATATAAATCGAGAAGTGGAATTATGAGAAAACCAGTAAAAACCAATGACGGTTTAATTTATAACAACAGCAAATCGACCACTTTACCTTTCCAAGCGACAACGTTTCGCTCTTAGGCTCTTGAAAAGTTCCAAGAAAATCTGACGTTTTCGAGAAAAATTTTGTTCAACGATCAGGCCCATTTCTTGCTCAATGGGTATGTAAAAAAGCAAAATTGTCGCATTTGGGACGAAGAGCAACCTGAAAAGATTCAAGAGCTGCTTTTCCATCCAGAAAGAACAACGGTTTGGTGTGATTTGTGTGCAGGTGGAATCTTCGGTCCATATTTTTTCAAAAATAAATGCCAAAAAAGGTTTTTTTGAATAAAAATAAACATTCCCCATTAAATTTTAATTTTCTGTGTTGACAGATCACCCTTTAGTTAAACATTATCGAGCAACAACCATAAATATATCGAAAGTATAGTGATTCTATAAAGTTTGAACTAGATGGTAGAAATGTCGGATTATTACGAAAAGTCGTTTAGAATATCATTTTCTTTTTTATCCAATTCTTTGCTCATTGGCTTTATTCAGCCATCTCTATTTTCGTATGCAAGAAATATGAGCTGTCAGTTACAAATATCAAAAACGATCAATAATATTCGCTTTGGTACTAAATTGAAAAATTATAAAATTTTTTCGGCGAAGAATGTCACCACAGTGGTTATAACTCTTCATTATTTATATAACCTGCATCTATTTAATAGCACAAAATCAACAATAGTACTTGTAAATAATATGATTAAAGCTAATCTAATTGAACCAGACTTTAGAGGTGATAAGGTTCCGATGCCGAGAATATTTTAATGTTCGAAAATTTGCATCTCAATAAGCTGTGTCTTGCAAATGGGACAATTATTTGTTAATATTTAATAAAATAAAATAATATTTAACAAATATATTTCTATAAAAATTTAAATTTTTTTTACAATATTTAATAAAGGCTGATCTTTTCTTTCAATTACTGAAGTATCCAATTTTTATTATATTATAGTTTATTATAGCAAAATACTAAAAAAAAAAAATAAAAAATATTATTTTTCATTTATGAAATCAATAACAAACATGTCTCAACAAATTTATTTAACTTAAAGCAACCTAGGATAAAATAAAAAATATTTTTAAGCTTGCAAAATAATATTCTAAAATGTTACTGAGAACTTCTGACACCCGATCACAGTGAGTAAAGCATGAGTAATATCTGCAAGAATAGCATCAGCTGTTGAAAATTAACGAAAATTTAAAGCCTAGCTTGACTTGTTGGCTATTTTAGCACATGTTTTTTGCGCTTTTATGGCGTTTATATTGATGTACTTTACTTGTGCTGTGCCATTGGCTGCTAAACCAAGGACGACTGCTATTTAAACGCTGCTGTGAGCGGTTGCAGTTTGCTGATTTTCGTTGGTGCTGTTATTGTTGATAAGTACAAGCATATACTGGCTTGTTTCTAGTATGCTTGCCGGCTGCTGCAGCTGCACCTCTCTGCTGATATTTAATGCTATTTTATTTAAAAAAAATTTTTTTTACTTTAGTTTTTTTCGTGCGGCATGGCAACATGTGACGCGGGTTGACTTATCACCAAGAGCATTGTACTCAAAAGTTTTGCTTAATTTTGCTTATTTTAATTATTTTTTTCGGTTTTCTGCGCAAGGCGTTGCCGAAGCGCTAAGTGAACCTGTACGCGCACAAGTCAACTGCTTGCTTTTTGTGCCCTTTTTCTGGCTAAAATTGCAGGAAATGCAAGCGCTCATGCCACACAAGCAATGAAGCGCGGTGGTTTGGGTGTATTGCTATTTGAAATGCGAAAATAAATAAATATGAAAGTGAAGTCACAGCAAGTAAATGCAAAATGTATCTGTAGTATTTGGAAATTTGGTTTAATAATATGCACTGCATCACAGCAGGCGGAAGCGGGGGCGTAACCACTGCAGCGATTGCATTGTCTTTGGCGAGGATTACTACATATCTACATATATATATAAGTATTGCATTTACTCTGCGCATGCAATTGCATAGTTATGAGCGAAAAGTGGGTTTAACTTAATAAATTAATGCAGAAATATTGCGTATTATTTTACGCGCATGTGCATGTTTAATATTCTTTGTATTTTTTTTCAGTTTCTTTCTAAGTTTTAAAAAATTTTTTTTTGTCTTTTTTGTATTTTCTTATGTTTTTTTTTAAATTTTTTAAAAGATTTTTTATTTAAAAAAATTTTATTTATATATTTTTTTTTTGTCCGCATTTTAATTTTTTTTTATTTTACTTCTTCATTTTGGCACGCATCACACTTGTTGGCTGTTGCCATTGCATTTGCATTCACCACCATTGTTATATGACGCGCAGCTGTGATTTCTCATTTGACTTCTTGTACACATCACGTTTCTGTCATAAACAATTGGCTTCACACACCAACACCGTAACTATTGCTTATACTTTGCACTGAATGGGCGCGATGTGGTTTGGCTCGCTGCCTAATTTACACACAAACTCATGCGAAATATGCATATAACATACAATAATACTTATTTACAAGCATAAATAATACTCGGAGTTATGCGCATTTCCATGCATGTTGCATGCTGATTATGTATGCGCGTTAGCATTTGCATAAGTAGTTATGTAAGCAATAGCATAAATTTTACAGGGCACAGCTGTTAATTTTGTCAGTATTTCAAATCTCAAATTTTGTTTGGCTTCGCTTGCCTCGTGAAGTTCGTCGCTTAAGTCTTTTGTTGCTTTGTCTATAGCAAATCCATTTAATGCGTTTTTATGCTTAAATAACTTCATAGGCATCGATAACATTCAAATTTCAGCTGTGAACTATGAGATTTAGTTACACTAATGAAAGAAATATGCATAAATATATATTTAGTCACAAATATACATATATACATATCTAATATAAATATGTTTTGATAATAGGTTGGCTGGCGCTGGCAAAATTCTTTTAGTAAGCAGTTAAGAGTGTGATATATGATATGAGTTTTTCTTATTAGAATATTTTTAAACCTTAAAATAGGCGGAAAAAGGATTTTTTTTCATAACTAACACAATAATCTTTGCCAAATTTCATGAAAATCGCTTTTCAAATACAAAAGTTTTGCAAAAACTGATTTGATTTTGATCGACTACTTTGTATGGTAGTTATATGCTATGGCGGTGCGATCTAAATAATATTCGGAGATAATACCATTGTCTTGGGCAATAATGCATGCCAAACTTCGAGAAGATATCTTGTCAAATAAAAAAGTTTCTCATACAATGACTTGTTTTTGATCGGTCAGTTTATATGGCAGCTAGTATCTATAGTGGTCTGATACCAGCGACAAATAATCAGCTTCTTGGGAGCAAAAGAGCGTGTGCAAAATTTCAGATGGATATCTCAAAAACTGAGTTGGTAGTTTACATATAAACAGAAAGACAAAATTATATTCTATACTATATTATATAAGAAAAAATATAATAATTCTTATTACAAATTTCCCAATCATAACTGCACATATGCAAAAGGTAACACAAATATCAAATAAAATTTCTTCTGAAAATCCAATTATACAACAACTTAAATAAATAATTCTGCATAACTCGAAAATATGACAAAGCTGAAAATATAATTCTCGATACTCCAAATTTCGGGAATAAAAAAAATTTCAAAAAATAAATTCATCAATTGCGTTCAAATATAAAGCGCGATAAGCATTAAAATGCTCGTTTAATCGATAAAAGTCGATCGCCTTCAAAATCTTAAACAACAATTTTTGACATTTAGTATTTCGAGATTTTGTGAACCAAGAGAACGTTACACAGATCAATAGCTGCTATGTCAGGCGCAAACAAACTGCTTGCTTGTTTACTAGGGAGCAAGTGTATAAAAATATATATTTCGCTTGATAATTTAATGACAAACAAAGCAACGACAACAACACATTCATATTAAACGACCGGTCGACCTTGTTCACATCAACAGCAACTGACAAAATCGACAACTGCACAAGATATACTACACTTAAATGTAGATAAATGAAGAGAAAAAGAAAATAAACAATGCTCAACGCAAAAAATTACAGTAAAGTTAAATAAATATGAAAAATTATATAAATAGTAGTGATAAAAAAGTAAAAGATGAAATATGAAATGGCAGGTGTAAGATTGAAGATGACAATAATCAAGCCGAGTGGCATGTTTTGTGCCGTGTCTATAATAAAATGTGTGAAAAATAATAAAAAAACATTGTTAAAAAATAAAAATAAAAAGAGCTAAAATTTAAATATACCTATATGTATATATACATATTAGAGTGTTAAAAAAATTTAAAAATGTATATCTGAGCGCAGATTAAAATAAAATTTCATAAACTGTTTTATAAATTAGTCAATAAATTTTTGGTTTATGCTTCTGTTATTTTTATTTTTTTGTTTTATCTTATGAATTATATAGTTACTCGTATAAACGCATTCATACATGCGGGTCACATAAATAACTGGGTGTGCTGCCAAGCAAAATTAGCAACTTGGAAGCACTTTACACACGCTGCCACTGACCACTAATTATCATTTCATATATGGCGCTTGTTTCAACATTTCAACAAATTTACAATCTAGTCTTTGCACAATTTGGTATTTGTACACACATACATACAAACAAAGGCGGCGTTTAACCTCTCAAGTAATGTGCATATCGTTCACTGCCCACCTAATGCCCAGAGCAAACGGATATTGCCACAATGCGCTGAGTAATGAATGTATATATATATTTAACGAGCACATTACTGGTTTTGTAGCAAATTAAATTAAGAAATATTATAAATTGAATTTAGAAGAACTCACATCAAACATACTGATTTCCGACATTTGACAGAGCACGGACTTGGCTCAGAAGAGTTCATTTACTCGCCACACAGCAATTTGAAGTAATCAAAGCTTGTTTTCTATAGGCAAAATGTTTTGTAGTACAATTAATTATGATTGCGGTGTGTTTTCGTTATTATTATTATTTTTTTTATTTTCAAAAATATAGTAGCAGCTAAGCTTCACACTTGCAGTTAATAAATATAAATATAAGTATATAACCATTTGGAACGGAGCGCAGCTTTTCGAAAGGTAAATTAAACGGAATTGAAACCTCGCCACCTTAATGCTGACGCAATATTCAGCCAACAATCGCATTTGCAGTCAATAATAATGAAGTAAAAAATTTTGAAAACAAAATATCGGTAAAACAGTACTAGCCAGACCTGCAAAGGAAGAAGGCTTAATGCTGTAACGGTTTAAAAAGCTATTACAGTTAGGGAATGCCATAAAATGTTGAGAAAAAAGTCACTTGAGTGCTTTAGCGAAAGCAATTGTTTGAGCAAAAAAGTGAGATAACCAATTTAATAAGCATTTTTTGCAACCCTGTTTATGGCGGCAATCAAGCTCAGCCAAAAATCAAGTCAAATTAATAAAGAAAAGCCATATATTGTAAAGCAATAAAATATTTATGAATTTCAAGTATGTGATAAGTGCTTATGTAACACATTTGCATTAATTTTTGTGCTTTAAATATATTTGTACTTTTCCGAAATTCACTTGTTATGGCCTGAGCAAACTTGGTGTGGTTTGAGTATGCGCGCCAGCCCGTTTTCCTTTCAAATATTAAGTGGTGCTAATAAGAAGCATTAATTGCAGTAAAATCTTACAAATCCAGAAGAAATTTCGCTTTTTTTTTGTCACTAACATTTTTTCACTATACAATCTGAAAGAAGTGACTCAGAGCGGGGCTTCACTGAACCCTAGTGAATTCGGTATTAGTCATTTGTAAATTCTAGATAGGCTAGTATGATTAATTATACGAGTTGCTGAAGAATAGATGGTTCAAAGTTTTGCAATATTCTTAGATTTAGTTTATGTAGTAAAATTACATATATGTGTATTATGGCTTTATATACTTTGATTTTATTTATCTCGGTCTTTAAACTCATTTTCTTACTATTTAAATGCCGCTAAATAGTTACAATGAAACGTTGCATATATTTAGGTGCATTTTGATAAAATTTAATGGCCAGCTGCATAAATGTTTTAAACTTTTTGTAGAGTTAAATATGCTAATTAATTTATTTTTATTGAGTTTAATTAATTTATTATTTTATTACTTTTCCTTATCCTTTATGCTCCATTGATGTTACCCTAAATGTAGGCAACGTTCAACTATGGTAAAAAGTACTTCAAAGAATTAATTTGTTTGCTTGATGTCTATAACTATTTGAAATCCAAATCCACAAAAAATGTATAAAGCGGTTTAATAATTTATCTAAAATTTTGTATTGCTTGGAAAATTATAAAATAAAAGAACTACTTCGATATCTAGTTTAAAGTTTATATAAGGTCTAGTAAAAATAAATGAATTATGTTTGTATAAAACTATTGATGGATTTATTTATCATAGTTGGTATTCGATTCAGGTTTTCAGCTCTTGGCTTGCGTTTTCGCCTTTCTTGATAAAAAGTTTAAAATATGGCGCACTTTCTCTTTCCTGGTGCCTATCTTTAACACGTCCTCAAACAATTTTTGGTCAAGTAATCACAAAAATATCTGAAAAGTTTTTTTTTACTATGTATAGAACGGGATCAGGTAGAATACCCTCTCTTTGTACTATCAGCAATGAGTTATCTGTGAATTCGACGATTCCAGTTACTGACGTCATATTAGCTAACATTTACACGTTTTCATCTTTTAGCTACTTTTCTAAACAAAATTGGCTGTTTATTTGTATTTCTATATGATTTTTTTAGCATTTTTCTTAATACTTTATTTGGAAAATCAAAAATATGGTTCTTAATATGGTCAATTTATTATTTTAAAGTTCCTAAAACCTATTATTCATATTATTGTACTATGCAGTGTACTGAGTTTTTATATTTCAACCCCGCATTGGTGTCTCAACCACAAAGCTTTTGAATAATCCAACAAAATCTGTCTTCAATGTAGTGTGCTTGACGCAAATCGAAATAAATTTACATAATTTATGGGCAAAACTGTGAGAGGCTGTGGTGGGCCAATCGCGCAGCTGTGCCAGCTGAGCACACAACACCTCAATATATATCTCGTTAAGTGTGCTGTCGATCATGCGGATTTGCTCTAGTTGTTCTTTAGCTTGTCGGTATGTCGCCTTCTCACCTACCTATACTGTATTACCTTGTCTGCCGTATTGTCTTTTGGCAAGTCGGTATTATTTCTACCGCGTTTTTTAACTTTTATTTGATATTTACTATTATTTCTGCCAGCTATTTGCCGCTCTAAAAACTGTTATGGAATTCTTTTGGCTAACCGGAAATTGAGTTGAAGGTTGTACAGTCACAATTTGACTGAATGCATGCAAACATATATATACAAGCGTGCATACATACCTAAACACTTAGCTAATTAAGCGAGATTTGTAGTCGAAAAAGTGGTAATATATATATTTGTGTGTGTGTATGTGTTTCCAATAAAAATTAGCTAATCAAAAAATTTTAGTCTAATTTTTGCTTTGTTTGTTGCCTTAAGTGTTCGCACCGCCATTTACACTCGCACAATGCAATTGCAGTGATTTATCAAATTGTTTGAAAACGCTTGAAAAGAACTGAAAATGAATAATTTGTTGCCACTTTGATTAATTTAACGATCTGCATTCAGTTTTGTATGGCATTAAAATGTCTGTGGCATTAATATCGAATATAATTTTTCAATTATATATTTTGGTGTTATTATTAACAGCCTTGCTGCGATAAATGTGCCAGAGGCGTTCATTAAGTCTTAAAAGCAACCAATGTTACTCAATGTTTGAAATTATTATTTAAATATTTTCAAAATTAACAAATATCACTAAATACCAGCGCAAAACATACAGAAAATAACTCTGTTTATACAGTGGTTCTCAAACTGCTCAAACGACAATTTACTTCGATTTTAGTCACTCAACGGAACTTCTTCGCTTTTAAATGCATTTCTGCATACAAGTATGTAAATCTTAGAGTTACAAGTTTGTAGTGCACAAAAAGCGCAAATAAAAACCATCAACAAAGACGTCATTAAATCGTTCAAAGCTTCCAATAATGCTTTGCCTTTCACTCCATGCATATACATTTTTATTAGGCTCATAAAAGTGTTTTGTTGGCAATTTAAAGTTGTCTTATGTTAATAGCCAAAAACCGCATAAACTGATTTTCGTTTTAATTAAGATCACAAAGTGAACTGTGCTGGGGCGTTGCACGAAGTGCAGGTCTTTCTCTCTCTTTTGTCGCATAAAATGTTAATTATTTGGTTCGTGAACTCAATTAAAGGAATATGGTCGTAGTTTATGTTACAGCTTGAAATTACTGTTATATTAAAGAAACAGCACTTTTGTGAGTTAAATGACTTCAACTCGAAAGAAAGGGCTAATATCTTTCGCTAGTCTATTTTTTTTAAGCGAAAGCAATGATTAAAATGCTGTATATGATATAGATATACAGTAATTTTGCACAAAGCGTAATTTTTCGGGGAACCTTATACCTTGGGTAAGATAAAGAAAGGCTCGAAGTACATCCCGCATTATAATATATTAGAGATGTCGCAAGAAGGTTGAAAGGATTTTAAAAACTATTCCACTAAAAAATCTGAAAATTTGGTATCGAAAACCTAACGTATATGTACGAGTATATGCAAAACAACAAATCGATGTTTTGAAATTTGCAAGGGGTTATAAATTCTTAACATTATTTATGGATCGATTTAATTCTTATTATTTTCTTACAATTAACATAAAATTTTCGAAAAATTCAATTTGGTTTTGAATTTAACTTATTTCATCGCATGATGACCAATTAGTAGCATTGTTTAATTGTCAAATAAAGAATGAAAATGAATGTCGATTATACTTCCATGTGAATAATACCAAGGTATAGTCAAGGGGTCTGAATAACACATTTAATTAGTGAGCTTTATTGATCACTGGCATAGTTTTACTTGTGAATTCCTTTCCTTTCATAGTTTAGTGTTATGGCTTCTACATGATTGGGTCTAAGAATATCCGAAAACTCTTACATAATCGTTTAAAGATGGTTTCAGGAATAATGTGGTTAAAGCTTTTGAGAGTATATGGTACATATGCATCAAGAACAGTGATAGAAATCAAAAAATGAAGTAGGCTTTTGAAAAGTTCCGAAAAGTCGGACATATTTTTTTATCCGTTTTTCGAGTCAACCGCACTAGTTTCGAGAATAAGAGCATATTTTGTCTTTAAAAAGTATGTTAGCTCAAGAGTTGAAAATTTTTTGATTTTGTGTAATTGTATATACGAGTTAATTATTATTTTAGCAATTACAATACTCTGCTGTTCGCTTACAAGATAACGAGATTCTAATAAAAACTTGAATGATTAAATATTTGGTACTATTATTACCTTATTTAGTACTTCGTTTAATAGCAAATACTAAATAAAGAATTAGATCCTTCGATTTTTCAGCTGAAAGATTTTTATTTAAAACTTGTTTCTTCTTCTTTGGTTATCGAAGCAACGTGATGAGCTCTGAGCCCTCGCTTAGAATGAATGTGACTAAGTTAATGTCTTAAAGTTCTTATATCCACTTGTAGGTTTATTTACATAAATCGCAACTCAAGCTTCTTAAACACATTCTAAACTAATCCAACAAGCAGTGACGAATAAAAGCACACAAGTCGAAAGTAAAATTTGCATAAAAAAGTAAAAATATAAATGAAATGGAAACATAACATAATTTGTTGTACTAACAAGGAAGTGAAACTAATTTGTAATATTATAAATATGTATTAGAATAAGTTAATTAAAATATCACATAAAGTAATTTCGCTCATATACATAAATACGTATTTTATGCGAAGCAACAAGTTTTTGCTTTTACGTCGTCAATTTCGCTTTCTTTTTAGTATTCAAAAATTATCTAATTTATATGACCATCAAAACGATTGTGCAGAAAGAAAAAGAAATTTCGACAGCTGCTGCAAAGGCAACGCCTTTCACGGGCTGTTACTTTGGCGATTTGTTGAAACCAGTTAGAAAGAAGGCCTTAAGCGTTAAGATGATTAACGCTTCAAGACTTTAATAGAATTCTGCGATAGTTATCCACTTTTGATAAATGTTTCTGCGCTGCCAACTCATTGTTTTCGTTTTCATTTTCAATTTCATGTTCTGCTTGGCATTTACTTCGCTAACTCGAAAGAACAGCGTGTAGATTAAAATAAGTAGAAAAAAATATATTAAATACAAAAACATGACTAAAAGTTATGTAAATTTAAACAAGCTTTGTCTAACTTTGCCTTGCGGCGAGACCAGACATTTTGAAAGATAAATTGTGTAAACAAAAAAAAAAAAAACAAAAAGCAAAAACAGAATACATTGAAAAGCACTCTCCAGCACTAAGCATGTAAAAAATGCTTCTACACCTTATGATATACAAGATAGGTAGATATATATGTGCGTATATGATTAAAAATAAAAGATATTTTAGAATAATTCTAAAAATAAAGATTTTGCTTAATTTATTTAGTTGGTTATTGTTTGGCTTTCGCCTCATCATTTTTCTTTATTTCTTTTACTCTTTTGTATCAATCAAATTCATCGACATTTAATTAACAAATACACACGCAAACACTTACATGTATGACAATATGTAGCGCATGACCTTGGCGCGACATACCTACCCGTTTGTGAATGTTTGTTATTGTTTTTGCTATATTTATTTTTGTTTTTTGAAAACTTCAAGTTTTGTCAATTAAAACACAAAAATTAATTACCCACCAAGTGCGGTGTGGAATGGTGATGTGGCGTTGCTTTAGTTTGAGTTGACCGGTGGTACCTTCGAAGCGGAGCAGCGAGAAGTACGAGCCCATAAGTGCTGAAAAATATGCATGGCTTGCATTTCAATTATGCGTACCATTTGCTTTTACACACACACACACACACTTATATGGATACGCATACAAAGTAATGGTGCTTTGTACGTGTTAACCTTTTGTGGATTTAGTACTTTCCGCTTCAGACTTATGCTAATGTGCCGCGATTACGAAGAGACGCTTGATTGACGGTGGGTGAGTAATGGCTTTGATGGAGGGTGTTCACAAACTGTTAGAATTACCTTACTGTCGACTTTTGAAGCATTATTTACGTGATAGCAATAATGAAATATTGCTGGCTTAAATATATTTTCATGTCTACATATTTGAAATAAATAATATTTAGTTGTGGGATAGCTCTGGAGTTAGGGGACATGAATTAGTAATTTATTGATAATAAATACAAATACTGCAGTCATTTAAAATTTTTTTAGTTAAAATTTTTTCAATTTGTTATCTATAAAAAATAAGATTTTTTACTTATTTTTTTCTTTTTTTTGGATTCTTTTCTCAAAAAAAATATAAAATAAAGTGTTAAAAATTCCTAATTTGTTTTTGTGGCAATGCTGCACAAAACATTACAAGAACATTTTTTGTTGGTATTTTTTAATACTTATACTCTTTAGAAACTGATTTTGATGTACCATATTTTTGAAAAAGAATTTGAAAAAAATAAAAATATATGGTAACGCTATTAGTGAAAGTGCAGCAACTAACGTTATATTCAATTATATGTAAACATTAAGCAATCTAATGAGGTAAATACAGCATTTGATATTATTAATGTATTACTACGAAAGTAGTCAATCCGTAAGCAACTCATCTAAACAGTTAACAAGAATTTTTTCTTATATTTGCAAAAAAAATTTGCTTTAGATTTGATTAAAATTATTTTTTATAGTTCTTAAAAATAGCACCCATTATATTTAACAACTCTTTTCAAAAAAAACCAAAACGAGAACTAATGAAAACTCTGTTGTCAAGCTTTAGTTTAATTGATTAATTGGTTTAATCAAACACTTAACCCTATTAACAGAAATTTAACTTATTCATCAAAACCAATAAAACTAATTGAGTTTTAAAGGAATTTCAAAAAAAAAAAAATTAAGTCAATAGGTAATCTTATTCAAACATTTTTTAACAGATTTTTTCCATATAAAGAACATTTTAAACTTTTTCGGACACAATTTTTAGTTTCTGTTGTTCCAAAAAAAAAATTAAATATATTCGTAATAAGCTAAAGATATTCAAAATTCGAAATAAACCTTAACCTATATTTGAATCTTTTTAGACTTTACCATTGACACAATTACTCATAATTTAAAAAATGAGTGCCTTATTTAAATAGCAATTCTAGCACAGAGTATGCCGCAAAATAGGTAACTAATTCTTTAATATATAATTATTATGAAGCATTTTTTTGTTAAAATGTTATTTTTTTCCAAAAACTAAAACTCTACAAGAAATATTTGTAAATGCAAAATATTGAGGGCCACTGGAATATTTAATATATCCCCACCGCTAACGCCACCACTGCTTTATCGCCCGCTTTATTCTCAATGCGTCGCCACATTCATCTTCGTGGCAATTTACAATTACTCAACATTTTGTCCAATGACAACAGTCACAAAAAAGAACAAGCAAATAGACAATTTTATGCCGCGACAAATTACCAAGAAGTCGCTCGTACTTATTTCAAAACTTCTCTCTTAACTATTTTTTTGTATTCCATTATGCTGTTTATTTTTATTGCTCTATTTTGTTGTTTTGCGCTTTTTGTTTATTTTTATAATTTTGTGATTTGGTTCATTTGTTAATTTGCTTTGCCACCGTTTGCTTAATTGCAAGCTAACGGATTTTGTTGGGCAAATTTGAAACGACTTGTCGCCTGTCACCTTCGTGTTCACCTGTCGCCAGTCGCTTGTCATTCTTTGACAATTCGCAATCTAAGCACAAATGATGTGTGAAATGGTGTTAGCGATCTAGTAACTGAGCTGCTGCTGTTCTGCATATTAAACAAAATATTCGGCCATATATCTATATAGTATATTCATTCGTTTGCTCATAATCTCGTGATTATTTGTATAATTCTTTGCTTAAATATTGGCCGATGCTAAAAACTTATTTGGCATAAAATGTGGGTGAGTGTTGTTTGTAAAATTTGCAAAAAAGCGCTGGAACGATTTGAGCATATTAAGCAGTGGTTTTGGGTTCATTAAGCAATTTAACGATTACTTAAGACAATTATACATGAGAGAGAATTAAATGTTATGCATATGTGGCAAGCGATAATTGACGTTTTCAAAGCAAAATGGAAACTGAAAATAAGTTGTGTGAATTTCTGCATGCAATATCATTGTTTGCAAAGATTAAGAACTATTAAAAAGGCATATCGAAACTTGAAATATAAAATGAATCGAAAGAAATAAAATACATTTTTTACAGCGATATTTTGATTTCGTTTCAGTAAAATATCGCCAATTTTAATGGGACCGAATCGTTTAAAAAGTTGGACTTTTTTGAAAAGCACTTTGAAGACGCGAGGTCGATCATTAATAAAATTTTAACAGCGATATTTACTATGAATGGGTTTTTATTTTAAAACTTCAATGCCATGTTAACGATTAATTTCACTCACTTTTTTCGAACTTATAAATCGATTGAACAAACTAATCGAAATTAATTAGAAAATTAATCAAAAAAATATTTTATTAAAAGAAAAATAATTGAAGTCATCCGCTAAAACTTTGTTTCTGTAAAATTTTCGATTAATCAATCGATTTTAAAAAGTTGATGATTAGAAGTATTTGAAAAGAAAAACCAATAATGTCTACAATCTACTTATTATTAATTTAGTTTTTATATACAAATTATTAAAACTTGAGTTATCGATTTATTTATAATCGATATTTTTCATTAAATTTTTTTCTGTAGTTATCGAAATAAAATAATATCGATGCAAAAATCATATTTTATATTAAGAACCTCTTTTATCATATAAATCTTCTGTTACGAATTATTTTTTAAATTTTAATTTGCCTTACAATACAATAAATTAAGTAAGTTCATTTATTGTTTACTAAGAAAGCTTTTTTCGATTGTGTTATATAAAAATTATGAAAAAGAAGAAAAAAGCGTTAATTCTTTACAGCTGCCTTTCTTATAACATAAAAGGGTATAAAAATGTCTATATTTTGAACTTGATCGGGCAGCTTGTATGGCAACTACCACATAATAATCAATTTGAACAATTTTTTGGATAACTATCCATGCCAAATTTCGTGAAGATATTTCGTCAAATAAAAAAAATTCCCAGAGAAGCACTTGATTCCGATCGTTCAGTTTGTACGGCAACTATACGCCATAGTGTTCCGATATCGGAGATTTCGACAAATGAGCAGCTTCTTGGGGTTAAAAGGACGCGTGTCAGATCGATATCTCAAAAACTTAATACCTCGTTCAGGGTATAAGAAATGAATAAAAAGAGTAAAGATAATAATAAAAATCTGAAAAACGATCTAAATAAGCATGAATCCAAAAATTAACGCTGATATTCATTTTTCGTATTAAATATCTAAATTACTTTAACGAATTTTTTTATTATTAAACTTTTTATGCACTCATGTTAGATAAATAACGCTTAAAATAAATAAATAAATAATATTTATGTCTCTAGCACAAAATTTGTTAAGGCTATCGCGACTCAAATGCATTATACATAAATAAATAAAATTCTTGCAGACACCGAAGTAGTTTATATTGTTTGTTTTCTAGTGTTGAGGAATGTCGCTAAGTTCAATATGCTGCTTAAAGCAAATATTTTTAATACAGTGCTGATATATTGTCGTTGCCTCTGTTTATTTATGGCGAGTATATGAAGAAACTTTAAAAAGTTGAGATGAAGTACTTAAACCTTTTCGGAGTTGGCAGTCACAAAGCGCCGAAGTGCTCGAAAACGCCGGTAAATCATTTTCAAGTACTTAGAGACTGCCAAGTGTGTCTTTGGCTAATTTGAATGGCGTTAAGTGTATCGTACAGTCAAACACACATTCCCAAACTCCACGATGACGCTCGCTGGCGCTGACCCGCAAAAGATATGTTTGCTTGGTTGGTTGTGTATAAAGTGTGCGAACAGCGAATGCGTTGGTCGTCAACTGGGTCAATGTCAGGCCGAAAATTATTTACAAAATTATTTATAATTTGTAGCAGAAATACATAAAAAAGCACAAGAGAAAAGCGAAGAAAAAATCAACAAAAACAATAAAACATTTTAAAACTCAATAAAAATAACGAAAATGTAAAACAAATACATTACACATACAATTTTGTAGGTAGGTATATGAGTGTGTGTGTGTGTGTGTACTGTATCAGAAGCGCAGAATAAGCATTAGCACGAAACTTTTTATTTAATGAATACATCACGTGTATAGCGAACCATTATATATTATATAAGCATATATTATATATGCATATGTTTATGTCTAAATACATATATACATGTAAGGTGTCGCGACACCGATTTTTATTGTTTTCGTTATCTTCACGCGCTTTGTTTGTGCGTTGACCTTTATCTATTCCAAAGTGTCTGATAAATTTTACGCCAACAACAACGGCTGCGGCCTCTGTGCCGAGCACGCATTGTAAGCGCAACCCACAAATGTGAGACAAATGTGTTTATGATCGCGTTTGGGTGTGTATGTGTGTGTATGAAGTTTGCTGCTTCTACTCTTGCACTGCCTTTCTGCGCAACATTTGACCTTTTGCTTTATTTTCACGGTGGCATTTATGTCGCGCTTGAATGCGTTAATTTCGAAATTGCTGCTCTCATGTGAAAAAAGCGCGTAAATTCGTGGCAAATAAGTGAATTACAGATTAAAGTAGAGATAAAAGTAAATAAAACACACATATGTACATGTGTATGTCTGCGCGGCTAAAGATTAATTTGTCCATTGTGTTTCTGTAATCGTTTTGAACACCTACTGTGACCTTCGCCGGCATGTTATTCAGGTGATTAAGTGCGTGCACGCGATTTTGAAATAAATATGACAACTTTTTTGAAATGATAAATGATTTTACAAAATTCAACACAATATTTTATGTTTTTTGTGATTTTTTTTTTATTTTTGCATTGTTATTTTCAAATATTTCTTTTATTTATTTATTCTTTCAATTTGAATGTGTTTGGTGAATGTGATTTTTCGTTAATTTGTTAACATGCGTGTTATCAAATGTTATTGTTGCTTTGCTATTTGAAAGTGTTGACTTGCAACATGGGCTTAAAAGGCTTAACAAATTACCCAAAAGTTAATATTTTAAACCGAAATGGTTGTCCTCAGATAGTAACTTTTCGTTTCTCAGGCCTTTCATTTCTTTGTAGTAATAATTATGTTAATTATTTTAATTTATTTAACTATTTTTTTGTTTCTTTACAGCTACCGCCACGGTTGATACGAGTGGCCTTTGTAGCATGCCTTCTTTTAGTGCTGCTCTCACAGACAGCCGACAGTGCGCAAAGTAAGTAATATAATATTTGGCAACCCATTTTGAAGCTAAGGTTTTATTGGTGTTGTTATTTTACCGCTAATTATGGGCATAATTGAGATAGAAGATATAAATATAATAGTAATAAAAACAAGTAAGGAAGGGCTAAGTTCAGGTGTAACCGAACATTTTATACTCTTGCAACTTGTACGGATCAAAGCAGTGAAAATATCTTCAGGTGTTAGGAAAACTCTAAATTAAAAAGTGTTGCGAAAAAATTCAACATTAAATGCTCGATGAAATTATTAATGGATTACAATCAAATTTGGTATTTTATTAAGTTATATTATAGATCATATACTCACTTTGTTTATTTACTATATTTTACTTCGCGTCAGCCAAAAGTGTATTAAAATCATCTTCAACTGAGATATATGGGATATAAACTCAACTGAAGAAACTAAATTTAATATAATGAGTTGATGTGAAAACATCAAGCTGAGGAGCGCAATTTCTTATATTAGGGATACAAGGTTTGAACAATTTTTAAGAAAATTTCTTCATTTAATTTTATTAAAGTATTACACATTTTGTCAGGATGAAAGTCGGAAATAATTATACAGGCAATTGAGTTAATTTTGACATTTCGAAGGTTTACTTGAGATCATATTTTTAACCAATTTTATAAATATATAACACATTGAACGATATGTTCGGCTTACGGTTTGTTAGAATAACGAAAATCAATATATGTAGTAATTGTGAGTTGGGGCGATTCGTGGACTAAATTAACATATTTTCGGCATTAAATTATAGTATAACCAACATAATACGTTGAACTATGGTATATTCAATATTAATCAATAAGTTTTGCTAAGATATCTTACATATTGACTGATATATATGGCATAAGGCCAACCGGAAGTTTGAAGATCTTATGTTAGGTATATGAGAGATAGGGATAGTATTGACCCCATTTTATCTACTTTTGGCAATACAACATACTATTAGCAAAATGAAATGCACCCTGAGTTTCATTAAAGTATCTCACATATCGTCAACAACATACATACATATGGAGTAAAATCAACCGGATGTGGCAGGGCAAGTTTTCACCAGATTTTACTTATTTTAAGCACATATATCAGACAACGTATATCATATATACGTTCTTTGCAAATATACACTGTTATTAGAAAAATACGTTCGCTCATTTTTATTGATATTGGCTGATATATGCGGTATAAAGTCACCCGGAAATTCGAAAATCTTCATATTAGGTATATGGGGGCCGAGGGCAATATTGACCCGATTCAACCTATCTTTGACGCTCAGACATACTATCTTTAAGAAAGAATTCTCTCCGTATTTTAAATATATATTTCACACATTGATCAATGTTTTCGGACAATTTTTGGTCATAAGATGGCACACTTTAGAGGGACTATTCGTGCAAAGTTTTATCTTGATATATGAATTGGTGCTTTATTTGTATATTGGAATGTGAAAGAATCAGTAGGAATTTAAAATTTTGTTATATGGGAAGTAGGTGTGGTTGTTATTCGATTTACTCGGATTTACGCACCTTAACATGGAAATATTGTAAGAATCCTATGTAATAAATTTGGTTAAAATCGGTCGAGCAGGTCCCGAGATATTTGATTTCATCTAAAAGTGGGCGATGTCAAGCTCTAATGTTGTGCTAAGAGAGCAGAGCTCAAACTTAGCGAGTAGAAAATTGGTGAATAGAAAATGGATATACTTAGATACTACTTAACAGATGTTAGTTTCACTTCTAACTGTGTTTGGCTTTACGACTATAAATATAGGCAAAAACATGTGACTCACGGCGTCGAGAATTAAACCGCGTTGCTCAAAATTATCGACAACTGCATAAAGCAAAACTACAACCACGCAAACCAGATTTTCCCTTGAAAGTTCAAAGACATCATCTTCAACTATAATTAAGAACCAATAGAGAGTGGAATCGTACATTTAATACAAATAGCAAAATAGTAAAAACGTTTAAATTGCAAACGCTTCGTGCAGCAAGCGACCGAGATTCACTGAAAACTGCTGTTTCGGAAACCGAAGGCAATTAAATATTTGACTCCACAATACGATTTATGCGATGGATCACTCATACATACATACATATACACATACATACAGACAAAAGTAAAATCTAATACTGCTGCAGCTGCACTTTGTTTTGCTGGAGCTTTAATCAAAGCGTTTTGAGATGTTGCTGACTGTTGTTGTAGTTTTTTTGTTTAGTAAAATAAACAAACTAACGAAATCGTGCCTGAGATTTAATATTCATTAAATGCGGTGAGTAACCGAAAGGCATTTAGTCGATGCTGAAGTTAGAAGTTTAATTCAGTGGCTCTTTAACGGTTGCATGAATACGAGTATATATAAATATATATCTGCTAGCAGCTGCAAAATATTTCTCATGCTATTTCTTCTATATCATCTGGGAGCATTCGCAATCGGTTTGCCACAAAAAAACGTGACGCTCATAATTTGCATTTGTTTTAATTTAAATATACAATTTATGATTGGCGAGATTACAGCGTTAATCGGAGGATTTGGAGAACCGCAAATGCAATTTATGATCTAAAATACATACATATAAATAACTATTATTTGCTTGAAACTATTTTGCTGCCAGATTTTGTCACTATGCCAAATGATCTGGGCTGATCCGATTACCCATATACGTACACGTATATGTATGTACATATGTATGTGTTGGCAATTGATTGCCTTTGAATTGCGTAAATTACAATTTCGTCAGCGCACACACTCTAATGTGGTGTTCAGTGTCAGTAAATGACAATCTCAAGTTGATTAATGAGTTGGAGGCGTTCCACGCTTGTGCGCTTACTCAAACCACACACGCAAATTTTTCAAACGATTTACGAGTTTGTACATTGGTAATTCTAAAAAAAAAATTTAAAAATACTTTGATCTCTATTTTGATTGAGCGTTTTATGACAAATGGTAGTAAATTGGAGTTTGGCTTTGGCTTCTGTTAATAAGCTCTGAAAGTAAGACAAGACAAGAGCTTAGCTTGAGTCAATAAGTCAATGGAATTGGAAGCTGCCTTTGCAGTAGCTTCACACGCTTTTATGGCATAGTTCAGAATAAATGACGAGGTTTAGGTAGATAACCCACCTCTTTAGGGATAAAGTAGAAATCGTGGTGTCACATGCATAGGGTGAGTTAATACTTGTAGTACAGAGACCTTGCGATTGAGACAACAGATCTCTTAATTCGCCACTGCAAAGCGAAGAAGAAAAGAAAAATGAGCAACGTCTTCGGATCCATTTACAAAAGAACAGAACACATTACCAATGTTGCCTCAAGCACCCGTCAGAAAGTTTTTAATTCGCTGGGGTTAGTTGAGGTAATGTAATGAGTTCGCTAATCGAAGACAAGAGCTTGGAAATTAATTATATATTTAAATTACGAAAAAGATAAACTCTGTAGGCTTTTGTTCCCATTGTCCTTGAAATCTGAGTTTCGAAATTATAGAAAACGGCCTACAAAATATCAAACCATATGGTCAGCCTTCTTCCACCAAAACAAATGTTCATGAAATTCTACTGAAAAAATTTCACATGAAATCCTCGTGCTGATTTGTAGAATAAAGAGGACCACCAAAAGAGCAACTTAACTCATTAATCAGTTTTGAAACCTAATTTGATAATAAGAGGATATCATACATGTGACGCTTACCTCTGAAGCATTGAAAGAACACATTCGGAACAAAAATTGCCTAATCAATTTCCAATAATTTTGTTTTACATCTTCTATTTCACAGCTAAGACCCGCCGACGTCTACGTCGCCCATCATCCACATCCGTTTCTTCCGCCGCATCTGATTCACGCAGCAGTGTTGTTACAAAACGAGCTACACAATCACCCGTCGAAGAGATCGAAAAACGTACTGATCAACATACCTCCTCATCCGTCTCGTCGTCCACCACGACTACTTTTTCACGCGCACGCGGTCGCTCGAAATCGAAAACACGCGGTTCGCTTGCCGCTGCCGCTGCTGGTACCGCCTTGGTGGCGAGCGGTTCCACCTTGAAGGGTAAAAAGACCAAAGCCGATGATGGTGGCATGAAGATCGTTTGCTACTACACGAATTGGTCGCAGTATCGCGTGAAGATCGGCAAGTTTGTGCCCGAAGATATACCAGCAGATTTGTGTACACACATTATTTTCGCTTTTGGTTGGTTGAAGAAGGGTAAACTGAGCTCGTACGAGTCAAATGATGAGACAAAGGATTCTGTGCCCGGTCTCTATGATCGTATGATGACACTGAAGAAAGTTAATCCAAAATTGAAGGTAAGTTGTGAACTTTAATCAACTTTGATAAGAGGCAGGTTATTAATCATTTGAAAAACTTTAGATCTTGCTTGCTCTGGGCGGTTGGTCGTTCGGTACACAAAAGTTTAAGGAGATGTCCGCTACACGTTACACACGTCAGACCTTCATCTACTCAGCTATACCCTTCTTGCGTAAACGTGGTTTCGATGGTTTTGATATGGATTGGGAGTACCCGAAGGGTTCCGATGATAAGAAAAACTTTGTGTTGTTGTTGAAGGAATTGCGCGAAGCCTTCGAAGCCGAGGCGCAAGAATTGAAGAAACAACGTTTACTGCTCTCTGCAGCCGTACCAGTCGGTCCCGATAATGTACGCGGTGGCTATGATGTGCCAGCGGTAGCTAGCTACCTGGACTTTATAAATTTGATGGCTTACGATTTCCACGGCAAATGGGAGCGCGAAACTGGACACAATGCGCCATTATATGCGCCTTCGACTGATTCGGAATGGCGTAAACAATTGTCGGTGGACAATGCCGCTACCATGTGGGTCAAGATGGGTGCGCCGAAGGAGAAGCTTGTGATCGGTGAGTCGAATGAACTCTTTTGCCACTTGGCACAATTATAAAAACTCTCTTCTTCCCCTACAACAGGTATGCCAACATATGGACGCTCATTTACTTTGGCAAATACTGAAAAACATGGCCCGAATGCGCCGGCAACCGGTGGTGGTCGCGAAGGTGTGTACACCAAGGAGAGTGGTTTTCTGGCCTATTATGAAATCTGTGAGATGCTTTTGAATGGCGCCGTCTACGTTTGGGACGAAGAGATGAAAGTGCCCTACATGGTGGATGGTGATCAGGTATGTTCTATTGTGGTACAAGAAATGGGGATTTTATGCGAATATAATATCTTACTGTAATAGTGGGTCGGTTTTGATGACGAGCGCGCTATTCGTAACAAAATGCATTGGATCAAATCGAATGGTTTCGGTGGCGCTATGGTTTGGACCATTGATATGGATGATTTCAAGGGCGAGGTGTGTGGAGGAAATGTCAAATATCCACTGATCGGCGCTATGCGTGAGGAATTGCTGGGTATATCTCGCGGCAAAGAGGCGAAGGATGTTAACTGGACCGCGGTAGCGGCCACTTTCGAGGACTTAGAAGAAGAAGAAGTAACTACATTCTGAAATAAATTAATTGAACAAAATATAAATTTATTATTTTTAGGAGGAGAAACCCGCGCCGATTAAGATTGCTGTAGAAGAATTGCTTAGCAAAGTGCGCAAACCGTCGAAGAAACATCGCATCAAGTCGGGTCTGGTTGCTAAAGAGCAAAACAGTGAGTTTAAAAGAAAATATACATTTCAAACTTATATGTCTAACTACCGCTCTTTCAATATAGCACGTCCCGCGCAAGTTTTCTGCTACCTGACAAGTTGGTCTGCCAAACGCCCTGGTGCTGGCAAGTTCCTGCCTTCAAATGTAGATCCGAAACTCTGCACACACGTCGTTTACGCTTTTGCCACACTCAAAGACCACAAGCTTAGTGAAGCAACCGACGATGATCCCGAAAACTACGAACAGGTTATTGCTTTGCGCGAGGAGAACCCCGACATACAAATTCTTTTGGCCATCGGTGGTTGGGCGTTCGGTTCGAAACCATTCAAAGAGCTCACCTCCAATGTTTTCCGTATGAACCAGTTCGTTTATGAGGCTATCGATTTTCTACGTGACTACAAATTCAATGGACTCGATGTAGACTGGGAATATCCACGTGGTGCCGAAGATCGTGCCGCCTACGTAAATCTGCTACGTGAATTACGTGTCGCATTCGAGGGTGAGGCCAAATCTTCGGGACAACCGCGTTTGCTTCTGACAGCTGCAGTGCCAGCTTCATTCGAAGCCATCGCAGCCGGTTATGATGTGCCTGAGATTTCGAAATATCTGGATTTCATCAATGTAATGACTTATGACTTCCACGGCCAATGGGAACGCACAGTTGGACACAATTCACCACTCTTCCCCTTAGAAGCGACAACAGGTTATCAAAAGAAATTGACTGTGGACTACAGCGCACGCGAATGGGTGAAACAAGGTGCGCCCAAAGAGAAGCTGCTCATTGGTATGCCCACATATGGACGTTCATTTGAGCTTGTCAACGAGACACAATTCGATATTGGTGCGCCGGCATCCGGTGGCGGCAAAGCAGGCAAATTTACAAACGAAGCCGGTTTCTTGAGCTACTACGAGGTGTGTTCGTTCTTGGCAGCGGACAATACAACGCTGGTATGGGACTCCGAACAGCAAGTGCCATTCGCATATCGTGGCAACCAATGGGTTGGCTTCGACGATGAACGCTCGCTAAAGACCAAGGCAAGTGTGTGGTGTTGAATATATGAGATTTTTTATATTTATATCTAAACTTGATGTGATTGCAGATGGAATGGTTGAAGGAACAAGGTTTCGGTGGCATAATGGTTTGGTCCATCGATATGGATGATTTCTCGGGACGTTGCGGTGCAGGCAAGTATCCGCTTTTGACCGCGCTCAGCGACGAATTGAAAGACTACAAAGTCGAATTGGAATACGAAGGTCCATATGAGTCGCACGGACCACGTGGCGCCTACACGACAAAAGATCGTAAGTACAAGCAGCTTGTCACTATAAGCACAAGTATTTGAAATATAATTTCCGTTATTATAGCACACGATGTGACCTGCGAAGAGGAGGATGGCCACATAAGCTATCACAAAGATTGGAACGATTGCACTCACTACTACATGTGCGAAGGTGAACGCAAACATCATATGCCATGTCCTGCCAACTTAGTTTTCAACCCACAAGAGAATGTATGCGATTGGCCCGAGAATGTGGAGGGTTGCCACCAGCCGACAGAAGCGCCTGCCTAAATAACTAAAATCGCTTTGCCGTCTGTAAACATACATACATATTCGTTTATTGTGTACTAACTTAGAAAAAGATGTATAAATTTCGAAAATAATGTGAGAAAAAGTGAAGAGAAATCGAAGCATACATACTTATGAATTTACGAAACACTTGTTAATTCTTTTTGTTCTTTTGCTCATACTTATACATACTTATTTTTGCTATTTAGTATGTAGTTGTTAATTATAAATTTTTACGAATGCTTCAAGTGAAACTACCCTTTCTATGAATCAAAAACCAATTTTCATAAACTCACTTTTGAATTAATACAAAAATTTCCGAACGTAAGAGGAATAATTAAAAAAAATTCTGTATACAAATGCACATCGAGGCAAATTGCTAACAAATTGAAATTGTTAACGAATTTGCATAGTTTCTTTTAATTTTTTATGACTATATTTTATAATTAAAAAGAAATTGCTGCTTTCGAACGTGTTTAAAGTTTAAGTACCCCCTGCTTTTTAGTGTGTAGTGCATATAAAATAATTATTTTTTAAATATCATAACTGCCAATGCAAGCTGCCGTTTATATAACTCTCTCCCTCTCTCTATTTTTTATTAGTCTCATCTTACACACTCGTAAATTTATGTTACTTCACTTTTTTATAATTTAATTTTTGTTATTTTCTCTTCTCCTCATAAATTTATAGAACACATCCTGTTTGTATATACAAAACTGTGATAAACATTAAGACGATGTACTAAATTTCAGCTTTATTTTGCTGTGCTAATTCGTTAATATGTACTCGTATTTACTTTTCACTTTTTCTACCCTCCACTTACTTCTTTTGCTGCAATTTTTTTGTATCTTGCTGTCTTGCTTACACGTTCGAAGAATTATTATGTTTTTCGAAATCGGTGAAATTTTCGAAATTTGTAATGTAATTTATAAAAATGTAATAATAACTTTGTATTATAGTGTTATGTTTAGTAAATATGATAAATAAAACAAAAATGGAAATAAAAATATAAATAAACTGTTTATCTCAAATACTACGACTATTACTATCAATATTCTTACCTTCTCAAAAAAAAAAAAAAAACAACTCCGAAAAAATTTTGTGGCTATGGCAGGCTAAATAAAAATATGTAAGACTTCCTTCAAACTTAAAAGTGCAGACAGATTTAGTCTACTGCAAGCATTGCTCTCGACCGAATAAAATTTGTCGATAAAATTGACCCTCGAAGTGTGTTAATTAGAACTGCTTCTTACCACTAATCAGAATGGTTGGATAAGTTCGATTGAGCTCCCTGTTCCAACCAACATAAAAAACTATTTCTAAAGTAGTCACTCCTTGGCAGGCACTGGCAAACTTTCGAACTTAGTTCAGGCATAAAAAGTTAAAAAATCCATTAACCGTTTGGAGTTGACTTAAAACTTTTAAATTCGTCCACTAGTCAGAAGAAGCGCCCACTACTTATCGGAATAGGAACTCGCCAAGACAGCTAAAAGATGTATTATGGCTATATAAGTTTCTATGCGCGATTTTTTTATTTGTATATATTGCGAATGTACATATATTTAAGGATATTCTCCGAAAATTTGAAGTTAAATCCGGATTGAGCACATTTGTAAACATTTTTTGATTTTATGTCGTCGGCTTCCAAAACTTTAAACGCGTTTTCTGAAAACACTGATTACAGAGTCGGCGAAAAGATTGTCTACGAAACCAGAGAATATTCATATTTATGATTTCAAAATGTCTCGAACGGTCAACTTGATCCGTAGTACAATTAAAAGTAGCGTCTCACCCAATAACAAAAACTCATGAAAAACAAAGAAGAGCAGGGAACATTTTTGACAACTTTTGAGGTCACCGGTAACGGATAGGACATTTCTTAAGTACCTATGTTAGAAACATAGATATATAAATCCTCTAAAAAGGAGTCTAAGGAAATACTCCAAACTTTCCTTCTTCCACTGACCTTTTACGCGTGAGAACTTCTCGAGACACCTCGCAAATATTATAATAATTGCGGAACAATTGAATGATGTTTGGAACTGTATTAAGCGGATCATCGGAGCATACCTCGAAACACCCCCGAGACAATGTAAGAAGTCATCGTTGACAAAACCTAATTATTTATTTCCGACAGAACCAATGAAAATCGGTAGCGGATCAAAGTCATTGCTATGGGCTGTCAATCGGACCTTTGGTAAAAATATTCCCGTTACCAACGTATGACTAGGTATCGCACTATTGCCGCCCAGATATTAGTAAAAATTAGTACTGCAAGGATATTGTTATCTATGTAAACTTCCTTTCTAGTATTTAAGCCGTTGCATGCGATTCTTTCATACAGAGACTTTCAAAACAGGCATTTTCTTTACAATCGACGTAATGATATGGTTATTGATACCACTAAAATGCCATCAGAAATCCTATTGGAGCTAGAACTACTGTGACTTCAGCAAATACCCTTTCAGAGGAGTTAAAATAACTATAAACCTTGGTTAAAGCTATGCCCAACGCACAATACCTTTTGAATACTCACCCTCGAGTTGAATTAGGTTTACTACGAAATATTTATTATTACAGGAAAGTGTAGATATTGAAACGGTAGCGGAAAGAAAGCTATTCAACCACTGCGGGCTTCATTTATCTTAACTGCATGAGTACATTTCTAAGTTGTGATGGCTTTATTAAAAAGAATAACGGTACAAAGTGCGTCAGTGTACATATTGTTATAAATATAAATATATCTAGAAGATTGTATACACATTTACGAATACAAGTTAATATTAAAGCGTAAGCCTATCCAAATCTTCGTAATATTTCAATAAATAAAAGTGACATACGAAATATATGAAGTGTCCTTGTGTTAGGGAGGTTCGTACTTAGTTAAGCGCTTGTTGCACGTGTTGCAGGAAGCGCACAGGACGGAACCAAGGCAGGAAAAGATGTGATGATGTGCGCGGCGGCACCGGAGATACCTCCACACTTGGTTCGGTGACTTGCTGATTCTTCAGCCATGTATCGAACACCTCAACGAAGTCGTTACGAAAGCGCTTGGGAATCAGTTCTAAATTACTGCTCTGAAGAGTGTTCTGCAAGAGATCGCTGCTATCACGCAGACCGGTGCGTAAGCTTTCGCCAAAATCCGATTCCTGTATATTTCTGATAGTATTCTTTATTAGGTGTCCAACGCGTGGCATTGCAGTTTCCTGTGAGTCGCGCGGCTCGTCTTCCAGCTCTTCACTCATCTCTTTCTGGGGTTTATGTCGTCGGAAAATAGGCGCTGGCCGTAACAAACGATTGGCATGATCGCTAAACCATGAATCGGGTTTCTCGGCTACAGAGTCATCTTCGTTGCCCTGCGTTTCACGTTTCTTATTGCCGCTAGCGTCATCAGTCTTGCGTAGCGGCGCAGGACGCACTAAGGTATTCGCGAAATCGCTAAACCAATCCAATTGATCCGTTGAGCGACGATTACGCGCTTCCATCGATCTCCATGTTTTATCCCTTGCAGGCGTATATGGCTGATAAATAGCGATGGTGGTGCGCTTGGGTGGCGTATTCCTCAGCATGGCCGCAGCGCGCGCCTTATCCATTTCGTATTTCATGGCGGTACGTATGAAACGCTCACTACTTGGTCCCTGTATGAGTACATCGAAAGGCAGACTCTGTTTGCGAGCCTTACTTTGCATTGCGGCAATGCACTCCCCCTCCGAGCGCGTGTTGACTTTTGTGCCGTTACGTCTGGCACTATCTCCGCGATTACTTAAACGCTTGTCATATTCACACAGACACTGCTCGCCGCAATAGAAACCCATACAACTGCATTGTTCACACAGCGATTTGCAGCTGTTTTCCAAGCGTTGCTCCTGCGCAGGACTCTTACCCCAAAATTTCGTAAGTGTGGTGGATTTCTGATCGGGCGGCGCGGCCGTTGTAATGACAATCACCCAAACTAGCAGTAATGCCAGTGTGTAAAAGCAAAAACAAACGTTAGACATTGTCGCGATAGGTGACATATTACAAAGACAACAAAAAATAAACCGTTATATATTACTACAAATTACAAATTTCTTTTTTTTATGCTTTTGTTTGTATGCCCGCACGTTTGTGTTGCACTCGACGGTTTTTTGTCTACTCAATGCTGCTGCAATGCAATTAATTGATTTTATATTGCGCTCACAATCGTTGTGTTTTGACCAATTGCATGTTTGTTAATTATATTTTTCACGTTTTGTGTACTCAATGTTTATGAATTTCATAATTTTTATATTAATAAATATTATTGTTTATTTTCTGTTTTCGTGTTGTCTTCTCAATGCGAACTAAGCGTTCTGCTTTCAATATAGTTTTGGCTCGGCTCGATGCAGTGTTGGAGAATTTGTCGACCCAGCAAGTTGAAATACTTGTGGAATTCACATATCGCTGGTGTGATTCTTAAAGAGCTTAAGTTGATATAGGAAAAAATCGAACTTATTAGTTCTTCATGATGTATTACGCTATGCAAGTTGGTTAAAAGTGCATAAATCTTGTTTGAAAATGCCACTTGGAAAAAAATGTTAGCAAACAATAAAAAGTCTTTCAGTTTTTGAGATATTGTCCTGAAATTTCGCACATGCCATTTCCTACATAAGAAACCACTCATTCATCGGAACTGCTGATATCAGACGACTTTAACATATATCTATCATACAACCTGAACGATCAAAGTCAAGTTCTTGTATAGAAGACTTTTTTATTTGACAAGATATCGTCACGAAATTTGACATAAGTTGTTACTCTAAGAAATGCTATAATATTCCAATAATTTTTATAGATCGGACCAATTTAGCATATAGTATACAGACTGAACGATCAAAATCACGTAATTGTGTGGAAAACTTTTTTATTTGCCAAGATATCTTTACGAAATTCTCGACACGAATTGTTGCGCAAAGCATCGTTATAATCATACAATAAATTCACTCGAGAAGGGTATTATATAAGCTTCGGTTCTTTCTTGCATGAAGTCCACTTGCGATTAAGATTGAGGGACCCGTTTGAGTATTTTTCAAAAGCAACAGAGAATACATAAGCCTTAAGCAAAACAAACCTTTAAGTTTACGCTAGACAATAATTTACATTATCATACATATTTTGAAAATATATAACTGTGCTCTAATTCGCTAAAAATTGTTTGAAATATCACAAAAAATACTTTGTTTATATAAATACCTTGGCAATACTTAATAAAATATTTAATAAAATTTTATCAATTCTGAAAAATATATTCAAAAATATTTTGTTGTTGTAACAACTTTAAAAAATCGTATATTCTCTAACCATTTGTTAAAGTTACAAAATATTATTAACCTAAACGATTATAGAAAATAGTAAAACCCAAGCAGAAATCAGCGCAAAGCTTACATCGTTCGAGCCGCACTCGTTGTTAACATTCAGCAACTGTTCTTACAAGGTGAAGATAGTGACAAAAATGCGATACTTTTCATATAATCGGGCCGAGCGACGAAAATACATTAATATAAAGTACATACACGTATGTAAATAAATCAAGCAAGATGCATTGTCACGTTTCTGTGATATTTCAAATTACATACACCATATATATATAATTTGTTCAAATAGCTGAGCACAATGCTTCTGAAATTACATTTTTTTTAATTTCGCGCTCGTACACACATACCACATATAAGTATTTGACCACCAACACAAGTAATTGTTCTTATATTTTATTTATAAAAAATAAGTTACAATAACCAATTGTAAATAAAACAAAAAATGCAAATTTACTTATTACCGCTAGAACTTTTACATATGCCTATTTTTGACATTCTTGAACACTGAATGGGAAATACCCAAAAAATATGTTGAAATGCATATGTATGACCTTCAATTTCTACTTTTTTTAGCGCCTCTTGCCCTTGCCCTTTTTGCCCCCGGCTGACTGTTGCGCTTGTACGTGCTGTTGATGATCACCAGATTTGCCTTGACGCGTTTTCAGTTGTGGTATTCTTGTTGATACATAACGCATCACATCCTCGCGGGTGCCCAAATCAGGATTGCATGGTGTGCCGTCATCATTACGCATCTGAACGCGTATGCGACCACGCATTTGTAGCTCCTTGAAATAGAAATAAATAAGTCTTGATTTGCTTACTTTTGTTAGCTAAAAAAAAATTTACCCTGCTGCGTTCCCTAGAGTACTGCTTGTTCTCCACAGCGACGCGCAAACTGGTTACCGATAGGACATCACGTATTTCCGCATAAGTTGGATTTTCAACACAAATATCTTTTGGTAGGCGACGTCCCTCTTGGCGTGTCTTTTTGCTATTTATATATGCGGGATATATGCAGATCCAACTGGAATATGAAAGCAATTTTATAGTCAGGTGGGGTTTGGCATGTGTTATAATAACAGTTGTTTACCGTTCAACATCAGTATGCTTTTTGCTCGGATGCCAATTTGTACGAACGGGTTGTGACGCAGCCATTCTATTGTTTTAATTTTAAGTATTTATGATTCCAATTTATTTAATTGTAATACACAAATATGAAAGAAATTTGCACTTTTCAACAAAAAAAATTGACAGCAAACAACAATTGACAACAAATATAGTTTGACACGTTGCATATGCGAGTGCTGCCAGTATAAGTGATAATATTATAATATTTTAAGAAATTATATACATTGGAAAATTGCCGATATGTTTTTTACATTTTGTTAATAGTAGTTAGTTGTTCTGTTGTTTAAATCCTCCAACTATAACCCTTTTTAAAAATATGTTTACGATTATGGTAAGATACTATGGACCAAAAGTCATATGATAAAATAAACAATCAAAAACATTGAGATTACGGCAACTCTATTTTCTTAGCAACTGTCAAATTTTTAACAGTGACTCTCAAACTGCTTTTGTTTACATCGTAAGTTATTTGGTTGTCAAAGAATCAGCTATACTTCATATATTGCTTTGCATTATTTCCTTCGGTCTACAATTTGTTCCAAGCAGACAAGTGGTGTCTGACAAGTCGATCAGTCGTGTGAAAATTAAGTGTTCCTAACACTCGCCAAATTAGTGTACTTATTTAAGATACTTCATCATTTAAATGCCAGTGATGAATAACATGGAAGAATTGTGTTCTATACTTGCGAAAACGCGTGATCCATCAGCGCAAAAGGAACAAGATGAGGTGATACAAGTAGTATTCATTCATTAACTTTGACCTTTTACGCACCACTTTCGGATAACTTGCGTATAACGAAAGTGTGTGTTTGCGTAAATTTAGATCGCCTACGCTTACGTGTATTTTCCGCATGTTTTTTTTTTTGTATCTCCTATGCAGATTCTGTTGCAGCCCTTCGCCTACATACAACAGATACCAGGCAAACAATTTCGCTCTGAATTGGCCTTGGCATTCAATCATTGGCTAAATATTCCGGCTGAGAAATTACACCAGATTGGGGAAATTGTGCAAATGCTGCACAATTCCAGTTTATTGTGAGTATTTATTGTGTATTTTTAATGTATGTGTAATGCTGAACTTTTAGCACCCAAAACCTACACTACTACTAATTTAGTGTATATGTGATATGTGAGCGGTTTGGTTAATAGCCTCACTAGTTGGCCCTAACATCTTAACCCACTAAATTATAGCATGCCATTGTTTACGTTGCAGGTGTGAGTGTCTGGTATCTCCAATGTGTGTCATTAGCGGCGCCGCACAAACTCATTCATATGTATACGTATAAAAAAAACAATATATATATATATTATATATTTGTGTATGTGCACAATTAATGATTTTTTGTTTAATATGTTGTTTATTTTTAGTAGCTGTAATTTCCTTTGTTTATAATGTTTTTAAATTGGCGGCTGTTTTAATTCGATTCACACTGCGTCTCCTAAATTTTGTTTACATTACGTTTTGTGTTGTTTTCCGAATATAATTTATGTATGTATGTGTGTGTGTGTTTATTTTTTAAACTTAAATGCAAATTAATGAATTTCTAAGAATTCCTGCCGACTTTGCGGTGTTGAAAGATGCCGCGAATTGTTAATGCAGCGCACATACCAAGCTCAATTATTCTATATTGTATGTGTATGGCTGTGATGGCCAAAAAGAACTTAAAATTGTTTAACTGTGATTCTGGAAATTGTTTCCATTGATGTATATGAATGTCTTTATTTGTCAATAATCAATTGCCGCGAGAGCCGGGCACTTCTAGGAATCTACCTAACTTCTAGGAATCTGATTAATGTTTGTACATACTTGAGTGTTTTTTCATATATTTGTTAATTATAATCATATATTTGTTAAAAATATTCTTTATAATATATGTATGTATATAATATGTACATATATATATTTTGAAATTATAATATATCAAACATTATGCCAACCCAAAAATCCAAAAGTTCACAGCCCATAAACAGAGCAAGACGATATTAAACCAATATAAATATAATTATAATTAATTTGATTGAGAATACAAAAAAAAGACAATTTTGTAATATTTTTCCATGCATTTAAATTTATTAACTTGTATTTCATACTCTTATTGGGTGTCGGCAAATATTTCCAGTTATTGTAATATACAATTTATTGTTCCGTATTTTAAATATTTTCCACAAAAAAACAATAAGAACAATATTCGTCTGTAAAACGATATGCAAATGCACCCAATCAACTGTCATCGTTCTGAAAGAGTGACATTCGCAACTGGTTGAATGCATTTATACATTATTCATATACAATATAAACATGTAGTACTGTTTCTAGTAGGAAAAAAACGGAGTTGCGGAAGCTGTAAGTGATAATTGTACATTGTTGTATGTATGTATTATACATATATACGTATATAGTAAATATATATCTCCTCGTCAAACGGAATGAAGTATGTGTCTCATAGCAATAATGTGACAACTATTAAAGCTATAAAATATGTTATGCGTCTGCATACGTTTGTGTGTGGCTTCAACATGTGGTTACTCGGCTCCATTGCTGTAAAAATGCCATATGAATAATAAAGAAAAACTAGCTTCACCCACCAACTGTTAACAAGCAGGCGCGCGTATGTAAGATATAAAAAATTTAATACAAAATATTTAGCCCTGCAGGAAAATCGAAGGCAGATAAACTACACACATACATTATGATATTAAAATAGCTGAGCATCAACTTTTGCTAATGTAAGACGATAAAATATAACTTTGGAGCATGTTGCAAGAGTTAGACAGGGCTTTAAATAAACTGTTGAATAGAGTCGTGTGTCCAAGGAACCGTCTCCTAGGAACATCCAGAGGTTCTTCCTTGATTACATCGACGATATGGGACTGTACACCGACCAGACTTCGGACGCAACGAACTTTAGACATGCCCTGACCGCCATTCACAGTGGAGCCATCAACACCTTCACCCATCGCATACGAAGAGCTCGAGTTGCCACGAGAATCTAGAGTGACCCTTGTACGACTTCGTTTTGGATACTGTAGCAGGTTAAACTCCTACTTATTCAGAGTCGACTCCGACATACTAAATATATGTCCTGCATGCAATGCGTCTCCGCATGACACTAACCACCTTCTTGCTTACCCAACGAACCCCACTCATCTAACACGCTTCTCCCTATGGACCGACCCCGCCGAAACAGCTCGTTTCCTGGGCCTCCCGTTAGATGACCTCGACGACAACTAAACTGAAATTTACCACCCAAGCGGGGATTAGATAACCATTACAACAACAACAACGCGCGACATAAACGGCTTGCAACCAATTTCCTTGTGGGTATGTGCGTACGATAAATAATGTTGCATTGAAATGTACACACATCTCCCTTAATGACTTGTTGAGGCCTTACGCAACGCATTTCAATTTTAATTCTGTGTCTTCAGCCGGTTGAGCCCCCTTCGTAAATGATTTCATTGATCTGCCAGTTATGCTCACTTAATGAAATTCATATTTTGTTGTTATGTACTGGTTATGTCGCATGTATTACTATATTGTAGGTGTGTACATATGTATTTATCTTTATATGTAGTTATATATGTATATTCTTAAATGAATGCTTCGTGACGTTTGAATTATTCTATACGCTTTGGATAGGTTTCATTTGATGACTTGCTTCGCCAGTTAAGGTGATTGTGCTTAGCATATAAAAGTGGTTTTTGAGTAAAAAAAAATATTGAAAAAGAAAATAAAACAAGAAAAAGCGTTAAGTTTGGTTGCACCGAAGCTATAATACACTAAATAAAAAAAACTTTCCATACAAGAATTTGATTTCGACCGTTCAGTTATTATAACAGCTATATGCTATAGTAGTCCGATCTAAACAATTTATTCGGATTCTATAGTGTGGCCTTGGACAATGTTCTGTGCCGATATTCCTGAATCTATCTTGTCAAATAAAAAATGTTTTATGCGAGGACTTGATTTGAATTGGTTAGTTTGTATGGAAGCTTTATGCTTATTGCTCCGATATCGGCGATTTCGATTAATAGTAGTTTCTTGCTTGGGCATGGCTAAATCGACTCAGCTCGTCCCGCTGATCATTTATATATACTCGTACACATGTACATATATTTTATACGAGTCTTCAACATTTCCTTTTGACTGTTACAAATTTCGTGGCAAATTTAATACTCGTATACCCTGTTCATGGTATAAAAATGTATGGTTTAAGAAAATATTAATATTAGCATATAGATGTATGTATTAGCCTGGTCTTTTGTATGTCTGTATATATTTCTCGTATATGGTAAGATTGCGTGTGCATTTATACATATGTACATATGTATATAAAAATGACAAGTAATACTTTCTAGATAACTTTATAAGCTTAATTTATCAACAGACTATATTTGCCAACCTTCGCACACTTTAAATGTAACACTCTACGGATTGTTTGTCGCAATTCTGATTTTTTAATTTGGTTTTCAGCAGAAATACACATATAAAAGATTATGTGTATACAGTAGGGACTCGATAAATGTTGCAAAAAATATTTTAGCCGTTGATTGCGCTCAAAAACTCAACAGAAGTGTATATAAATATTTTTCAGAAAAATTATAGGAATCAACTAATCGAGGCCCCACTGTATATGCTTGAACACAAATAAACACACTTTTTCCCTTAACGCTTAATTTCACAGAAAAATTCATCAATTGGCACTCATGTTCACGTACATTTCCATACATAAATTACATACATATCTACAATGGTATGTAAAATCTATTATAAGCAAAAATAAAAAAAAATCACAGTCATTGGTGACAATTCAATTGCATAGCTTTTAAGTCAGCCTTTTTCTTGTGCAGCTCATCTATATTTCTTTGCTCTATTGTTAAAAAATCTTTTCTCGCATTTATGACTCATCCATTGTTTGCTAGCCAAGTAAATGGCGCACACACACACACTTAGTTATGCTTTAGAATGCGATATGGGTGATGACCATGAAAAAATAAATTACGGGATATGACAAGCAGTTTTTTCAAAAGTAGCATTAATGGTTACTCAAAATGTTATTGACATTCTTTCGTTACTTTTAAGGCGCCTAATTGTATGCAACATTTTTTTTTGTATTTTTGCTACTCAAATGTTTTTGCAATGCATTTAGGTTGATTGATTTGAAATTATAGTGTTAAAAATAAGTTGAGAACAATGAACAAACATTCAACAAAGCGATCTACAAAAGTACCATATATTCCACGATCGTGTTAATTCTTAAAAAAATATAATAAAATTTTTCCAAAAATTTAAAAAATTAAAAAAAATTTCTGAAATTTTAAAAATTTTAAGAAAAAATTAAGATTAAAATTTTTACGAAAAAAATAAATTAAAAAAAATTAAAGTTTTTAAAGAAAAAAACACATAAAAAAAAAATAACTGACTCTGGAAATCTATCTTTGCGTCTTGGTTGAATACAGATTAAAAATCCAGCTAAGTATACAAATTTGCATTCTAAATATCCTTCCCGCATATTCTAGCACAGTAGATATATCATATATCTAATCCTCACTGCAAACCAAACAAAAATTGTCCTTAATCCGACTTAAAAGCTGTCTATTATCAATCTGTTTTTTCGCTTCTACCTTTCTACCAAGCCCGCTGAGCTAACTGCGCGCACATACATACATACATTATTTCTGTCTTGTGCTCCGCCTGACTAACTGGCTGGCTTGTTAACCAGCTGCCACTGTCGCCGACAACATGCTCCACCGTCGCTACCGGCATTCGCACACAAGTGTTTGCCAGCTTCCAGAACATCTAATATTAGCTCATAGTAGTTTGCGTAGTGAATCGGCAATGTCTTTGCTGCGACAATGCAGATGTGTACAAGATGGCGGGCGGAAATGTGTATGTGTTGCTGGTTGTGCAGGAAGCAATGATGTCTATAGACATACCAACAATACCAAAGAGTTGAAAGTAATATCCAAAGACATATTCATATGTATTTGTATTGATAATGTTGTATAAAATATAAACAAAAAAATTTATCACTGTATCAAATGTGACTAGTTACTTATCAGTTCGTTTCGAACTATATAGGTTCTGCAAATTGTGAAAGTAAATCAAATTCAAGCTTCTAAGCGAAGTGCAAGATTGCCTTCAAACGAGACAAAGACAAAGACAAAGAAACGTTGCTGACAACTTACAAGGCAATCGGCCGGCCAGTCTTAAACTACGCCACTCCAGACGTCAGAACACTGCACTCCGGACTATTACGGGATGCCTCTTGATAAACCCAATCGAACACCTACCAAAATCAAGAGGTATTTTCTTGATTGAACAATCAGAATCAAGTTATTGTATGGAAAACAGATATCCTCACCAAAATTGGCAAGGGTTACTTTTCAGTGTTCAGATCGAACACCTATGGCGGGCTCGGATGCACATTTTTTAGAAGCTACTAATGGAAGTTAACAATTAGTTTAGAAACAAAAGAATACTGCTATTATGGTCAAAATAAGATCCTGAATACGATTTTTTTAGTGATGTTTTGTTATTTTTGTATATAAAACCTGTTGCTAATAACAAATTTTTTGGTAAAAAATATTTTCGTTGACATTAAAATTGCGTCTAAACTATTTTACGCTCCTAGCTAGTAACTAGTCAGTAAGTAGTTTCAAAAATACCTACTATGTAACTAGTGTATGCAGCAGCTATCGCGAATTTTGCTACGTAGTCACAAAGACAAAACAAAAGCACAAATCTTACAATAGCAAAAGTATGACGTTGACGGTTGTCGGCATGAAAGGCAGAGTTGTTGCAACAAAACAAACATACCTACACATATACAGATCAGCTGTAAGTGTGAATTTAAAATTTTTTGTTTTATTATGCTCACTCGCTTTGATAGTGTGCTTACAAAAACAACTTGACATTGAGTGAATGCAAATAAAGCAGGATAAAAATTGTTGAATCCTTAATGAAGTACACACATACATATACGTATATAGAAATATAGCCGTCTTTAGCACTTTGTGTAATGGTTGGTGAGTGATATGGCTATTTAAGTTTAAATGAATGAGTGTGTGTATGTATGTATGTATGTATGCATGGATATTCAGTTGGAAAACCTCATTACACTTTACGGCGCTGTGCAAATGCACCCATTTATATTTTTTCTTTGTTAAAATATTACAAAAAAAAGTAAGCATGTCTCTTTTGCAACTTTTTACTTTTAATTTTTTTGTTTCTGTTTTTAATGTTACTTTTTGTTTTTGCTATTATTTCCGTGCACAATGCAGCAATGTGATTTATTTTAATTACTTAAGTAGCTGCTGCAATTCTTTTATGACACATTTCATTTGTCGCATTATTTATTATGTCAGTCATATTTCAATTTTCTTTCTTTTTGCTACGCTGAGAGAAATTGAAGTTTGTTTGTCAAATAAGCGTCGACAGTTTAAATTTTCTGATTTTTTTTTGCATGCTGTCAATTATAATTAACTATTATTAATGTTTGTGCTTGATTTTATGTATTTTAAACCCGTTGCAAGCTTGTATATGTACACACCACTCTAACCACACTTTTTGTGCGCTTTCCATTTAAAACAACTTTAACACACTCAAGCATTGAATGCCATTGAATGTTGTTCGTCACGCATATTTACTTAATTCTTACAGAATTGATGATATTGAAGACAATTCAATACTTCGCAGAGGTGTTCCCGTAGCGCATTCGATTTACGGTGTACCCAGCACCATCAACGCAGCGAATTATGTGCTCTTCCTGTCGCTACAAAAGGTGCAACAGTTGGGCCATCCAGAGGTATTTCATACATTTGACTTTATATTTCAGCATTAACTACTAAAGCAATCTTACTTCGGCAGGCTACCAATGTCTACACGGAACAACTGCTGGAATTGCATCGTGGTCAGGGCATGGAAATCTATTGGCGCGATAACTTCACTTGCCCATCCGAATCGGATTACAAGCTAATGACCATACGCAAGACGGGCGGTCTATTCATGCTTGCCATACGTTTGATGCAGTTGTTTAGCGAGAATAAGGAGGACTTCACCAAGCTGACCGCCATACTGGGCTTGTATTTTCAGATACGCGATGACTACTGTAATCTCAGCTTGAAAGAGGTGATTACATTAGTGCTTTTGTTAGTAGCAATTTTGTTAAATTTTTTGTGTTTTTTCAAACTGTAGTATACGCAAAATAAAAGCTTCGCTGAGGACTTGACAGAGGGGAAATTCGGTTTTCCCGTTATACATGCCGTACGTTCGCAGAAGCATGATAAGCAGGTTTTGCGTAAGTTTTTGCTCATTATTTAATTAAGAAAAAAATCATAATTATAATTTTTAAATTTAATAGATATTCTGCGTCAACGCACTCAGGACATCGAAGTTAAGAAATACTGCATTGGTTTGCTGGAAAAGCTAGGCAGCTTTCAGTACACGCGGGAAGTATTGGAGTCGCTCGACAAGGAAGCGAGAGCCGAGGTAATTGTATATTGAGAATTTCGAGGTTTGAGAAAAAAACTGAATTTAATTATGGTCAGGGTTGCGAATTTTTAGATTAAAAAATATTGGTTTAATAAATAGATTTACTATGGTGCTAAAATTTCTATGATTAAATTAAAAAAATAAAATTAATAATTTTGAGTCCCAAATATCTTGTATTTCAAAATCAGAATAAAAAATTGGAAATTGAATTTTTAGATGTTTGGGATTAATAATTGAAACCTTTATTTTTTAATTCATAAGTAAAAAAAAATTGAGAAAATAATTTTGGAGTAACAAGAAAATTATTTTCCAAATTAAAAGCGTGAATGAAAGAAGATAAAGAAGGAAAAATTTACATATTTCTAACTAAAACATTATAATTAAATGCAATTAAATGTAGACAAGACAAAAAGAGCTAAGCTATGTTGAAATTTTATTTAAAATACGCTAACGCGAATAAGTGGAAATTAAAAAAAATAATTTTGGGATAAATTTTATAAACTTAATTTATTTAACAATTATGAAAAAAATTTCCATTTTTACAAAACCAAATACCGGATTGGAAAATAAAAAAAATTTTTGAATCGTAAAAATCGAGTTAAAAATAAATGTTTGGAAATTCGAAAATTATTTAAAAAAAAATTTCGAGCTTACAAAAAAAAAATTAAATTATTATGTATTGCATTATTTGGAATCCTGATTGATTGGATAATTAAAAAAAAAAATTGTTTCTAAAGACTAATTTCCCTTACCACCAACTACAGGTCGCACGCCTGGGCAGTAATCCCTACATGGATATGTTGTTGAACAAGTTGTTGTCTTGGAAATCAAACGAGAATCACACCAATCACAATGACTTGCCATCGCCGAGCAATCACAACAGCAATTAACAACCAAAAAGGCAAAAGAGGGAAACTTGAATTGACGCAACAGTTAATTCCACACCCTCTTTTGCTGCTAAGAGTGAAATGAATCTGATAGAAGTTTTCTTGCAAAATCTTAATATTTTTTAAAATATTCAACAAGCGCCTATTAAAGCCTAAATTAAATATTAATTTTAAATTATCACATTTACACCAACAACACACGGAAAGCAAAAGCGAGGAGTAGTTGCATGCGATCCACAACTTCTGGTACACTCAAGCGCCTAAAATAGATTTTTAAACAAAACTATATAAATATATACATGCAGAGATGTATTCTCGAAATAACATAACATAACGCATGAACCATGTAAATAATAATATAGAAAATAAGCGGGCTTCAAAAAAAGTATCGATGTTCGAAATTTTGTATTTCGATTTTTGTTTTTTTAATAATTTGCATAATAACAGCATTTTATGAATTCAACCATATTTTTTATATTTTTAAGCCAAACAACTTTTTTGTATTTTGGTTATTATATTATGTAGTAGTATTATGTTTTGAGAACTTATTTGCGCTATTTATGAAGGAAAGTTTGTGAAACATTTTTTAATATGCAATTTGTTAAGGCATTTCGATTCTACATGATATACACTTATATTGTTGTAATGCGTGTTAAATTTTTAATAATACTTGTTGAAAACGTATTGATTGTAAGCAAAATAATTCCAATTCTCTTTAAGTACTCGCGTGTGTACTTAAGATTCTAAATCGATGTATTTAACTTGAATTAAGCAATGTTTTATTAAAAATTAAGGAGAAAGTTATTAAAATGCAAAAGAAAAAAAAAATCACTAATTGAATTGACTTAAAATTCGCACGTTTAAAAATATATTGTTATCGTAATAACCATAAAACAAATGCATACTTAAGTACACATACACAATCACATGCACGCAATATAGTGATTATGGCTGAGGCTTGCTAAATAATGGTTTAGCTTAACATTAATTTATAATAAATTCAAATAACTGATTTCATTGTTAAAATATTATAAATAATGGCCATCGTCTTTTTTTGTTTGATTTTAATTTTTAGTTATATATAATACTACAATATTTTGTGTAGGCCTCAGTCAACTTATCACACACAACAGCACTCACATACAAGTAAAGACTTGCAGAAATGTTTGTAAAGCATAAACAAATATTTTAAATAACAAAAGTAATTTATATGTATTCGCAATATTATATATATACATATATATACATTTATAACTGGACGCACGGCTGGAGAATGTTAACTTTTTTCAAATGAAATGCACTGCAGTTTATTGCACATTGCACCACCTAAAGTATATAAGTATACATACATATACATATATTAATATTAATTAATACATAAATAAATATATTTTTATTCATATAAGTATTAAATACTTGCTACAGAGAGAATTTATGAAATTTACGGAGTACAGCCTATTGTAAACAAAGAAAATAATTATGAGATTGAAAGTAATAAATTTAAAACTGATAAAAAATAAAATGTATGCATATTTCATTTATAAACAAAAAATGACCAGCAAAGTATAAAAATATGCAATTTCATTAGAAATTATAACTCATTTTAAACACTGCTAAGCCTTGCAAAAGCAAATGCGGGTTTTTCATAAGTGTTTTTCGAACATAACCTAGAAAAAGAATTTTTGCTTTCATTTAATTTATAAGCAAGAATTTGCGACCGAAGTGTTAAAAATATGCAATCTTTTAAGAGATTGTAGCACACACTAAACACTCATAGATCTTGAAAAAATAAAATATTGGTTTTTTATAAGACTATAACCTCACTTTCCGATTACTAATAGTAAGCGAAATTGAAATTCATGTTTTCAATGCATTCTGTATTGTGTATTGGAATCATTTAATTACATATTGTATACATAACTAACTATAAGTTTACATGCAATACAAATATTTTTTAGTAAACATTTATAAATTTTATTTTCTATCTCACAAGTAATTATTCATATCTATGTATTGTATATATTTACGTACTTCACATATTATATATGCGTATATCTATATTATATTATTTATATTTACTATATTATATTCATTGATATTATTTATTGTTTTTTCTTAGTATTTCGCTTAAATAATATATACTTAATTTAGACAATAATTTAAAGCATATTTGTTTTACATTTACTACTAACCAACAAATATAAAATTGTTTGTTTTTATATTATATATTTATTTTTGTTAAATTAAGTATTATGAATGAAGATACATTTATAACAGTAAAATTTGTGCAATTATACGACTATCTTTCTCACTATAAGCACATACATATGTTGGTATGTATTCATTTACCAAGCATTATATATATACTTTTACATATTTTTATAGTACACCTTTGCTTTATAAGCATTCATACGTATATATGTGTGTTTTATTGTTTCATTTGCATATAAATAAACATAATTAGCGTAGCATAGCACAGCTTGTAGTAATATAATTGTAGTCACAAAGCGCATAACATTTGATAACTGCAACTACAATATTTGAAAGAGCGTAACAACAAAAACAATGTGTTTACAGATATATACGTCAATATTGTTTAATTTATTTTTCCGTTTTATGCTTGTGTTCAGCTGTCTGTAGCCATTTTTTATACATTGTTAATTTAATTTAAGGAAGATTCACATACACATAGTCTAGGAAAATTAGCAAGTTTTGTTTTTATAATTTTAAATTCGTTTTTGAACGTGTAATATATTCGTACATAAATATTATATGTATATTTTGTAATTTTAAAGTATTTAAGTGCACATACTTAGCATATATTCCTGTAATTTCAAGTTTTACTCTTTTAGTTTAGGCGATAAACATTTTTAGGTGTTAACATCACTTAGTATACACTGTTAATTTGTTATATGTGGTATATAGCATCATATATATCATATATCAGAAATTTATTCGTTTTATTGTATGTTGGATAGAGTTTAAGTTATAGTTTCATAAAATATTTAATATAATAAACATTTTTTATAAGCAACTCGTATACATATATTTATATTAGTAAATAATATATTAATTACGTATATATGTATGTAGCTGTATAAATTTAAATTTTATTTTTATTATTACGTAGAGACATTTTTTTGTGGGAATTCCGTCATTTTACTTTTTATTTTTATACAAATTTCTGTTGTTCCCTCCAACACAACCACTCATTCATTTCAAATTTATAAGTCACCTTATATATAATATTTTAAAGAATATTTGGCAGAAAATGCAACGAAAATGTATGTATGTAAGTATGCAAGAATGTATGTACAAATGTATTTGTAAAACAATAACCTCACAAGATAACGTTGTTGCTACGCCGTAGCCCCAGCGTCGGCCTCATTGTAGCTAAATCGCAGTTAACCTTAGCCACACTAAACTATATGTGTTCTTCTAATGAGACTTACTTCAAACTGTGACAAAATACTCGAATTTGTTGCTTATCTTGCTAAATGAAGTATGACAATTGCCTTTTTCATACTATTGCTCTGTGGCGTCGTATAGCGCGATACACTTTAGCTGATTTCTTCCGACATGAAAAAATCACATACAAAATATAGCACGGCGGAAAATTGGACTTATTTTTGAGGCACAACACTTTTTACTATATAATTACGGTTGAAATTTTTTAATTACCACAATATCTAATGCGAAATTCACAATTTTAAATTGCAAGTACGAAGTAGAGCGAAAACTGTTGAAGAAGCGCGAACGATAATTAACGGTTCAGATGACGTTTCAAGTTTGCTGAACACAGGGTGCACATGCGATTCAATTATTTTCATGTATAATTATTTAGAACTAATTATATAAATATATTTTTTGTTATTAAATTTAATAAAAAGTAAAATTTAAAGGTATTTATGGGTAAATAAAAACTTTCTTTTTAATTGTTATAGTTTAATCTGTGTACAGAAATTCGCTTATGTATGTGTGCATTTTAAAATAATTTGCAATAATAAAATTAACGACATAAATAGTTTTAAAATTTTTTTGAAACTGTTGATGTATGTAAAATACAATAGTTAAGCGTTTGCATAAATTATATTAATATTTTAATTTCTGTAACAGCATGCTAACGATAGCCGAAACTAATTTCTTAAACTTCCTGCCACTCTGTGTTTATTCAGTTTGTAAAATGCAATTTGTGCATTAAATTCAAGTGGAAATTTTTATTGTTGCTAATATTATATATATTAAAAGTTGTGCGCGTTTTCAATCGTGTGGTAGTTAAAAAGTTTTACTGGATGTTTTTTTTTAGCTCAATTTTGTGAATAAAAAAGTGAGTGTGTTTGATTGTGGGAGCACCGGATGCAAATCCGCTAAAAAGTTTCTGGTGATTCGTAAATTGTGAGTTGAGGTGAAGCGCAGTGCTGGTATTTTCAATATTTCAAGTGTAATGGCTTTGCAAAAGTTGAGGTAAGTCACATTATTGAAGAACAATAACAATAAAAAATTAAGAATCTCTTGTTATATGTGTGCATGTGCATACTATGTAGGTATAAATGTATGTATGTGTGTATGTGCATTTACATATATGTATATGTCTGCTTGTTTTCGCTTTGCGCTTGGGTTTGCAGTCTAGATTGCAACTGTTAATATGCAGTGGCGGCAACAGCAGTTAATACAGAGAATGTTAATAAAAACAGAGAATGCTAATAAGCATTGAATTCTTTAACATTTTCTACTCGTACAGTGAATTCAATGTTACAGCAGAGGCTATTAATGAAATTTGTTAAAATATTTTAAAATACCTAAAACTGATGAAATAATTTGTTTAGAAAAAATGTTGAAGTGTTATTTGTGCGCATACGATCTGATAAAAAAAAATAAGACCAATAGTGGCCCATATAACCTGCGTGTCTAAACCGAATCGATAAAAAAATTTCTTAGATTGGTTGAACCTTTTTATATGTTCGTGTGAGCCTAAAAGCCAATTTGAAGGCGGTAATAAAAATTTGTATTAAAATACGTGATACGTGCTTTTGTTTTTGTCAGTCGGGGTCAAGTTTGATAATTTTTAATCGTATAAAGGAAATAAAAAATCCGGATTATACTAATACATTTTCTATATAAAATAAAGTAATTAATGCATATGTATTAATTCCCAAATTTTGAATTTTTTTGCTTCATTGGATTGAATGAACGCATTTTTAAAATTTTTTGTTAATCTGGGGCTTGAAGTTTTGTAAATTTATAAATTTATGACCGCTAACAAAAATATCAGTAAGGATAATTAATTATTTTCCTTTCAATGAGAGAGTGTCACTAGAATCTAACCTAGATGTTTTGTAGTAAAATTAATTTTCAAATACCGTTATCACAAACGATTATTTCACAGTTTCGGACAATTGCTTCGCGAGGTAAAGCCTATGGAAGTAACGTTCCTGGATATTTAGCTATGTCTGCAAGGTGGATCGGGACCGATCTCACAATCGACCAATGCAGTGAGTCAGAAATCACCAAAAATAATCGCCAAATTTCAAAAGTTGGGTTTCTAATTGCTTCTGTATTTACCGTATTTTCCGCAAATGGACTGCAGCGGCGTTTATCAGTTTTCAAGCCGTCAGAGAAGCTCGCTGGATAGAAACTTAGTGTTAAATTTATATTCGAAACTCATATTTATGTAACTCAAAGAGCATACTTCAAGCCTTAGACTAATTTTCCGGACCCATGAAAATATTTGATTACTTCAACTTAATTTTCAGCCAGTTGTCTAAAAAATAACTATTTCCTAAGCAATCCCCGTAATACTTAGTTTACATATGAGACATGCGGTTAAGACGTCTTAGTGATTACACTTCTAATGCCTTGTCTGGCATTCTTGCTAAACACATTTGCATTGAGGCATAGTAAATACATACATACAAACATACAGCTTCACTTAATGGTGATAAATCAATTACTGCTTGGCTTTGTTAAATTACTAAGCCACTTCCAAGCAAGCGAATACCTTTGCAAAAAGCACACCTAAATATTTTGGAATTAAGTTTGCTCACACGCACTAACTAATAAATTTACGTAGGTATTACTCGCATAGCTGGCGATTCGTTTATGTGCCGTAAATCTTCTGTGATTCTGTGATTTTCATTAGCCAGAAATGTCTGCCTGCTATTTCATTGAATATGTTGCCCAATTAAAATAATTACAGAGCTTAATCAACAGTAGTCACTAAAGTTATGCACACACACACTCACATAGACAATAGCTGATGATTGCAGTTATGCAGCTATTTGCCGTAAACTCTGCATTTTGCTAGAATTTCAACAAGTCACCGAGGCTAAATGTTGTCTGCGGCAGGTTGAGTGCTGCATAGCCAGTGACGTAGAGTGGACAACGGCAGACAGTAGTGCATGCGACGCATGAGTGGGTGCAAGTTGGCTGATTTGTGGAGCCTAGATTTCGTTTGTCGTCCGACATTTGGTTGCCTGGCTTGTGTTTGCTGCTGGTGTATCGCTTGTCGGTGTTAATTAATTAAACAGCACTTTAACTGTTCTGTGTGGATATCAGCTATGCGCTTGTTGCGCAGGTTGTTGTTTTTATTAGTGCACTTTATATGGCTGTTGCAGGATGAGGTTTGTGTGTGGCATGAAAGTTGCTGGTATCACTTATCATGGTCATTGTCAATGCCATTGGAGTGGAGCATATGCTATTTATAATAAATGTTGTGCTTGTTGTTGTTATTGTACTTGATTTTATGGTTGTTGTTGTTGTGTCTGTTGATTGAATTGTGCTGTAACTCGAACTTTGCGCTGTGGTTGTCAATTACGCCATTGTTGTTGCTGTTGTTGTTTTTGTAATACATGTTGCATGCTCTTGTTGTTGTTTTTGTATTACATGTTGCATGTTCTCTTGATGATGACTCGTTAACGTTCGCACTGTCTCGATAATATATCAAATCTTGCAATGCTTGCAACACGAGCACTTTAGCTGGCTGCTGCTTGCAACGTTGCCACTAACGACAATATGTGCAGTGGCCTTTGCTATGCTGCTGTTTGTGACTCCTTTTCTTATAGCTATACTTTACTATTGTGTTGTTATTGTTGTTTTATTTGTTGTTCTACACCTAAATTCATCAACCCTGTCCACACCACCAGCGCCTCAGACAGCTGATTCGAGGTCAACTTGTTGGTGTTGCAGTTGTTGTTGCCGTTGCTGGTGCATCGCCACGCTTACTTGGCGTCATCAGTCCGATATCCTCAATCATTGTCTCACTCAAAAGTCATACATTCAAATCGGCCATCATTTTGCGAAAATCATTTAGCGATCCATAAGTATCGAAATCATCACAGCCATCCAATTCACTGCCTCGTGAGCCATGTCGACTACCCGGTGCGCCGGCGCCCATATTCGTTGGACGTGGTAAAGTCAGTGGCACAGGCAACAGCTCTGGCATTACCGAATGATGTGTAATGAGCGCGCGCAATGAGGAGAACTCCTTGGTGAAGCCCTGCAAGAGTATGGGAAAAAAATTTGTGTATGAGCATTCCGCTTCAGCACATTTCAAAACGGTATCAAATTACAACAGCATGTAACTAACCTTGATTTTATAGCCACGCGGCGTACGCAGTATCAGGTAGTGTGCCACTTTGGGCGCGGGCGGTGGCACGCGCAGTGATAATGCAAAACAGCCGGGTTTGGTGCTACTCTGCCGCACCAGGAAGGCGCCAGGGCTCTGACGCGACAGCACCTCCAATGAGATCTCACGCGGAATGCCGGCTTGAAACCAGGCGGCGCCTTTCAGTTCGTGCTGCTCCGCCAAGCTGAGATTGTCGAGCCGTAGCGGCGCGCTGGGCGCAAACATCTTTGGACTGGAGTTGGCTATAGCAAAAAAGTTGTTTATATTTTATTATACAAATGCATTCTTCTCGTCTTACCACTACACGTTTCACGCAGATACTTTTTCTTATAGCTAAATTCGGTGTGTTCCTGCAAGCCCATATGCGCCGCTTCCAGCGTGGGCAGCGCGGTCAACGACTGCCGACAGGAGTCGCCGAATTTGTTGGTAATCATTTTCTCTGGCTCGCAAATGGCTTCGTTCACATAGCCATCGGAGATGGTTTGTGATGAACCTGAATTGAGTGAAGATGAGGCTGTATGCACCAGTGGGCGACTATCTTCGGTACCACGCAGCAGACCCATACCCATTGTGAGGCGTTTGACCTGAAAATAATTGAAACGCAAAATGCAGTAAAACTATTAAATATAATAGCCACCTTCAATTATTTACTTTCCCGGTATTGTAATTGGTGTTTAATAAACTGGAAATATGGACTCGTTCAATATTGTAGGGTTCTTGTCTTTCCAAAGTTGCTAATTCTAATAATTTTATATGAACTTTAGTTTTGACATGTGTTAGTTTTTTGTTTGATTATTTATTGCTGTGGTATTTAAAATAGAACCCAATCGGCTCGGCTTCGCAGGGAAAATAAAGAGAAATCTTGTAAAAAAAACTCTTAAAGCCATTACCAATAACCGACAACAGCCAATACCAATGTCCGTTCCCACGACAGTCGGGTCTACGTAACCGGAACGGACCTGGATTTATTCCGGCCAAGGACTGTCAAATTCTGCCGCTACAACAACAACAACAACCGAAAACAGTCAAGTTTAAGTCCACGCCTGCCTCAGTGGAAGTTCATATTTATATCCTTCATAATTAAAGACCAGAAGACTCAGTTACTGGTAGTACTTACTGGTCCCTTTGGATCCTTCATACTTAAGGACTCGAAGGTCCTATGTGATTAGTAGAGGACTCAGCTACTTTCTTAGATTAATGCAAATGCATTTTTGTGCCTGTGCTTTTATTCAGCTTTTACCCTTCTAATTTAATTTCATTCAATGAAACTTTCACGTTTCCCGTTTACCTTCCTAATTTACCATCCATTTGGATTAAAGTAGGAAAAAGAAGTGTTAATGTTAAATGAATGTCACTAAACCAGTTCGATTTCTCATTTTAAATGCAAATAGCGCCTCAAGCGATTTTAATTCGAGTACTTAGCATCTGCTGCAGGTTCAGTTCGAACTTTAGTGGCGAAATTGGAAAAGTTTTAGCGTGTCAAATTCGTGGTTAACCACAAACGCAGCAAAACTTCGCTTAGTAAATCTATTGCGTGTGATTTGTTTTTAATTTTTTTGAATTTACCAACTCGCTGAGTGAATGAATTGGTTTGACGTTGAAATTAATTAAACTGTTGGGTTTTCTGTTCTTTAGTCGGTTTTTCATTGCAGGTTAATGACTTTTGTTGTAATGAACTCGCCATTTTAAAGCATCTATTCAGAAGTTGGTATGTTTGATAAGGGAATAATGGGATAAATACGAACAACCTCAGAGAAGGATCTCGAATAGTTTAAGTTCTGTAACAGCACTTTGTGTTTCGATAAGGTTGAAACTGAGTAAAATGATGCTACATTGATAAGTAGTGATTAAGTCAACTAATTTATCATCGAACAGCTGATGCATTAGAATCGCAACGATTTTATGAGGTTACGAGAGATATCCAGCTGCTGTCGGCAATAATAGAGAAATAGTATTTATTGAAAGTTCCTTCTGTGTAAAAGAATAAAGATGAGAAACTAGAAGTATTACTCGATGAATATAGGCAAGAACAAGAAAAGGTCCCGAAATCTTTGGAAGTCACTCAAGCAGCAACTTCAAAACTCTTAAAAGCATACACAACAATATTGACGATATCGGAGACATTTTCTTATGAAGACCATCTTCCTACCTGCCTACTTTATATATTATATACTTGTATATACCATTGACCAAATAGTAGGCACATTCGGTCACCAAAAGTTTGTTCCAATAAGCTTATGATTTTACGCTTAGTATGAGTTATTTCATCGTCTCACTGAAATCATTTAGAAACCCGTCTTCGATTTTAAAAAAGTACGGGCACATAATGTCTTTGGTATGCAAACCCTTCCTTAAAGTAACCGTTTCTGAAGCTGAATGGAAATTTAGGGAATCCATTATTTACGAAGTTCAAAGTTGAATAAACTCATCCACCACCCACATTATCCGATTTTCCGGCAGCCCAAGATTTCGCAAGCTTTATTTCTTCTCTTATTCCATAATTGTTAAATCTTTTAAACAAAACGAGGTTCAATATTTATGGAAGTGAATATAGTGCCTTGAAATGAACTTTAAGACTTTAAATATCTTATATCTTTTCTACATACAAAAAAGTTCGACTAAATCCATATACTTATTCCGCTGCCCAACTACTCTAACAACAAAAGTCTACAAAACCATGGTCATTCTTCTAACAAAGCTAACTTAACTCGAGTGCTGAACGGAAACGAATTTGAAGACAATGGAAATAACAAAAGGACAAAGCGAAAAATGAGAACAGAGCATACACTTTACAGCGATTTATAAAGGTACCACACTATACTACTAGGGTATACATGGGTATGTGCATGCATCAAGTGCGCAAAAAACAATGCCGAGCGTTCATTGACTGCAATTGAAGGTCGACTGAATTTTCGGGCTAAGGACACCAAATCTCGAACAGCATAAGTCTGTGCGCTTGTGTTAGCGAGCAGTTAGTAAGCTTATTCAACCGTCTGGCAAATTGGGTAAATGCATGCCAGATAAGTATGTATGTATGCTTGTACTTATGCAACTAACGCACACACGCTTACATACCTGGTCACATCTAAAGCTATCTAAAGCTTGGTAGGCACACCGGTAGTTCAGTAACACAGACCGAAGAGTGTCTCGCCGGCAGCTGTTTTGTTTTTAGACGACATACAAACTTGTCAACCGGTAAATAAGACATGGGCACACACCAAAAAGAACACATGAAAACTTAAAACACACAAAATGAAGAAAAGCAAAGTTCCTGAAGTGCTTTTTGTGATGTGCATAAATGAACTAAAAAACCGGGAGCTTATCGGGAGCATATTAATCCTTTTATATCCGCCGAAGCGCCAGTGAGCATCTCGCACTTCAAGTGCATTTGCATGTTTTTGTGATTGCACTCCTAAAAGCAGCCTGTAGGAAATGTTGCTTGTATGATTTCAAGTTTTTTGATTGTGTTATTGGGATCCTAAGTATTCTAGCTTGAAAAAAAAAAAATAGCAATGAAAACTGGGGAACTTAGTAGTAAGACTAAAGGAAACCCACGAAGAGACAACTTGTACAAGTAAATGAAAATAAATGATATTATGTAATGCAGGTCTAGTAAAAATAAATCAATTATTTTTCGAAAGGATAAAGTAATTAAAGTCATCAAGTCTGCCCGCCATGTAAGCACTGTTTGTATCGCCTATGAGCTAAATACCGTTGAAATTATTTAAATAAAACTGGATACAAAAATAAGCTCGGGTGCTCATGGACCGAGTTCCTATCTGCGAATCGCTGCATTTCTGAAGTGGATTATTACTGGTGATAAAATGTGTCTTACTAACGACAGCGCTAAGTGAAAACGGTGGTAATCGAATCGAGGTCAAGCCAAGATTGACGGTCAGGAAGGTTTTACTATATGTTGGGATTGACAGGGAATCTTTGAATTCAGACTACGCTGTCAACAACGTTCAGAAAGAAGCAATCGTCCAATCGACAAGCTTCGGCCAATAGGAGGGTTATTGTGTTCCTTTAGGACAACCCCAGGCCACATACCTTGAATGGGACTCGTCAGAAGCTCTGGAAGCTTGGTTGGGAGGCTTTTATGCATCCACATCATTGTTCGCACAATACACAAGTGATTACTACCAGTTTCTGTCTATTGTTGACGAAAAGTTCGTCCCAAGAGAAGCTTGTGAAAATCGGTTGTACTAGTTTTTGCCCAACAGAGACGAGAGTTTCTAAGAGAATGGCCTTATAAAAGTGCCTTCAAACAAGAAAAAAAGTGTGTACGCAGTCTACGGATTTAAATGAGCACCAATTGCATGCGAAGATTTCGAGTTGCCGCTTGATACTAGACCAAACTTTTCTTCATATATGGAAAGAGTGTTCCATGACACTAATAATCTCCTTTCTTCCATCTCTCAATATTTTATGAAAGTGTGGGGTAAACCTCGACTCCTCGATCTATCATTAACTTTAATATGTAGCTGAACTACTTAACTGTTATTTACAACAAAAAGCAACAGTACAAACAAAAATAAAGAAAACAGAATTTCTATGAAGAGTGAGTCTAAAATACGGGAATTAATGTACCTCTCTTGTTTGGAATCGATTTAAGCATCAATTCCTCTGTTAAATTTGCGATCAGACCACAGAAGACTCGTTTTAAGATTTCTTTTTTTTATGATCGGAATATTAGGAATTTAACGTTTCTCACTACACATGGAACTTCGAAATAAAAGTTGTAAAACTTTCCTACTGGATTGGTATGCGCTTGCCTGTATATATATATGTATGTCTTATCAATATCTGTATATTTGACTGTGCCAAAAGCGCTGACGGTAGCCAATTCACTTGCTTTAAAATTAATTTCTTTTGTGCAGTCAGAAATTGGATCTTTCGTGTCTTGACTGCGAGCATCCGCAACCAGCGCATGTGAATGGAGGCTCTGCCCAAATGTAAAATGGCCACAAAGTGGCTAACTTTAATTTTATTTTTGAATTTAGAAAAAGAAAACGGAATTTTTACGATTTAACAACAACGTCTATTGCAGTCTATCGCCGCAGCTTACCGCTGGCAGTGCTGCAACAAGAGAAAGGCGTTGCACTGCCATTCACATTCCGGCGCAAACTCACATCCGTATTGTGCTTCGCTCCGGCACTGCGCTCAGACAATGCACCAAGAAGTGCCGCTTTCTGGGCCGCGTGTCACTTACAGGCGTGAAATTCAATTCTACACACATACATATAGAGCGCGCGTTTGTAGGCTATTGTGTTGAGTGCATGCATAATTTTTCGGTTGTGTCTCTAGTTCAAATTTTTTACAACGCTTTTATCGCCGAGATTTATGTGTGTCATAAAGTTTGGAAGTTTCTACCACACTGTAGATATGCACTTGCATATGTGTGTGTGTGTGGCTGTGTTCATTGTTGTGTAATTGAATGTGAAAAACTATAAGAAAAGTTTTGACTTGTAATTTTGCGTCTAGGAGTATTTGTACCCTCTTAGTTGGCATAATTTGAATCCTAAAGTATGTGGTAAAGTACTCGCACATACACAGCCATACAAACACAAATCAGTGAACTTTGGTGTTGCTGCAGTTGAGTGCGAATTCAGAAAACTTGGTTGGAATTTTTTGCACTTTTAATGTGTTTGGCTGCCTGACGAGGCATTACATCTCACTCTTGTTGTTGTGTCTACAGTAACGCGAAGATATTGTGAAAGATCAGCGTTTTTTCGTATAAAAAATATATTTTTAGTTCAGCGTTAAATTCTTCTAGAACTGACGAACCTTGAGTTTCAAAGGATTTCTCATTTTTGTTCATTCGGTAGAAATTTTGTACGTGATCGGAAGCAGCAGAAACTAATAATATTCTCCATTCCGTTTCGAAAACTCAGAATAAGCTAAGAGCTAATCTGGACGCTTAGATTTATGCTATATAGATGATCTTTTAGATAACTTAGTGGGAATTTTACAACATTCAGGAAGTATGGAGTTTTCGAACAAAAAATAGCTATTATACTCTCTAGCAACAATGTGTGTGTGCAAGAGTATAAAAATATTGAAAAATGATAATGCAAGGAACTGCTAGTTTATCTTTAAGAGTTTGTTTAAAATCTGTTCTAATTCTGGCGACTGCTTTAACCGAGTCTTCGAAGAAATACACTCTATCCATATTTCAAGCCTCTCAAAGCGATCTTCCAGAGCTTTACCGAAATAAGAAACGACTAGCGCGCTTATGTAAACTCGGTCAGAACAATTTATATTTAAGAAGAAGAATATTGCTTTACTTAGCTTTATCAAAAATTAAAGTCTACTCACCAAAGGTGGCTTATCCGCCATACGTCGGCAATTATTCATTTCTGTGGGTGAGTTGTCTTCCTCGGAGCTCGGTGAACGCGGCACTGCATGTTGACTGGGCTGCAGGTGAGCTTCCAAAGGCGGTTCATTGCAACTGCGTGGGTGAAGACTTAATTAGCTTCAGCATACTTAGCAATAGAGATAAAAATCTGTCATTATGTGTAACATACCTTAAGCTTATTTGTGGCAGTAGGTGTATGGGGCGGCGCGTCTGTGTGGGTGACACACGCGACATGGGTTGTTCGACGCGCAAACGTATGTCCTGCATTTTGATGGTGAAATTGCACCAAATATATTTTCTGCTCCAATTTTTTGGTTGTTTTGTGTTGGCAGTTCTTAGTTCAATGAGCTGTAAAGAGAAACTGTGATGAGTCTAAGAGTATTTAGAGGAAAAAGGTAGGTTTGATATTTTTGAGGGTTTAGAATAATGTCCAAAAAAGGAAATATTTGGCCTATAATAAGTTGAAAAGGCCGTAAAAGAAAATGTAAAATATAATGCGTTAATCAACTTGAGAAACATGGACAAAAACAATCCAAAACACGAAGACTTTAGTGAGTTTCAAAAAATAGTATGTAGTCCTCGTATAATATGGATATTTTTTTGACCAATAAAGAGAGCGAGTAAGCTAGAATGGTGACCTATAAATATTGATCCCATTATCAGAACACCATCCCTATACAATTTTCTGATGATGCTTGTCCTTTCTGAGTCTGCTTTCACTTGGTAGATTGCTTTTTTTAGCAGAAAACGTTCTAGTTGTGGTAACAAAGTGTAATCTCTGAAATTCGATACTCAGTTACTATTGACTAGTCACTGTATATAATGGTTTTTCGATTTTGGATTAGAGCAAATTCGAAGAGTTTGAATATTCATGCGTGAACCAATTATTGCCTCTTAGATTCTGTGGGGGTAGTACGATAAATATAGTAAATTTATTCACTTCCTCTCTTTTTTAACTTTTAAGTTGAAAAAAGCGTCGGATAGCTTTTCAACTATAACACCAATGCTTACTTTCACCACACTTAATTTCCTTGAAAATGTCTTAAGCCCTTTTAAGCACTTGCAAATTTTCAAAAAACCCTTATGTATGTATATAGGTATAAAACAACTACAACAATACAAATATTGCTAAAACAATGCAAACCCGAAACAGCAAGAACAACTGCGGACGAGTAAATTTAACTGCATCTGAGAACGCAAAGTTTTGGCCTTTATATATAGCTACATACATAAATATACACAAAAAAGGTGTAGGAGTTCGCCCGCCATTCATGTGGCATCTCTGTTGCGGCAAATTGTGCGGCTTGTCAAAGTCTTTAACTTCATTTAAGTGGCTCTAATGGTACTTTGCCACCGCATATCAGATTCTTGTCTGGCCAGCAACTGTTCTTGTTTCGGTTTTCAAGTTTTTTGTGTGATCAAATATTTGGAATGCTGTGGCCAGAAAGAGTTGCTACGCAGATTTGCTAATATTACGACAACAGCTGTCTAAAGCTTAAGTTTATTTCAGGCACAGCGGCCAATTTGATGGTGTCTGGTGCTAAAGCGGTTAAATTTTTATAGACAAGGCTATTATTAATATTCAAATATTTGTGTAGCTAAAATTAAGAAAATAGGCTGTGTTTTTCGTGTACATATGTAGATATTTAAGAAATAATCAAATATTTATTTAAATTTTGTTTTTATTGTTTAAACTATTTAGAGAAGACTTCTCGAATTTAGGCAAAGCTCACCCTATATCTTGATTGCTATTCTGAGCCTAGCAAAGACTGTTTTTTTGACAAAAAATGGATCTGTAGCATAGTTAGCAGTCCTAAAGTCACTTTGCATTATTCTGGATTGGCCTTCCCGTTTATATGTTTTTTATAGTAATTCATTTAATTAACTCCTTTTTATATGATCCCTATCTCGTTTCACAACTTAACACAAACGTGTTAATCTTTTTGTTTGCGTTAGTTTAAAAGCTTTTAGGATGTTTAATACCATTTTTAAAACTTATTTAAATGAAATAATGGTCAGCCATGCTGCGTAAGGTTTAGCATTTCCCTTTATATACACACTAACGTACATATGTATATATAACCGAAACTTATTACCATAATTGCTTGTTATGAAAACTTTGCATTAGCAAATACAAAAGGATCTTAAACACAGTTGGAAGCCACTTGAGTAAATAGTTTAAAAAGCTTTCAGTTTTGTTTTTCCCCAAACATATCCTAAAAGTTATCGATAAACCACATAACAATTTGTTGTCGAATTTTATTCAATGTAAACGCCAGCCAACAAACCAAATTTCAACAAACAATAGACAGACATTAGCGACATTATGATTTTATGAGCATATGTGTGCCATAAAATGCTTAATAAGCTTAAAAAGTCCACCGGCCGTTACGCAGTTACGGACTTTTTGTTTTTGTAAGTTTTGATATTTTATATGCCATTCATGAATTTTGTCCAGTTTCTAGTCCTTTTATTGCAGTTATTGTTTACACATCATTGAATTTTATGTCGGCAAAGGATAAGCTTTCATTTATGTGTGTGTGTGTTATATACTTTGATTTTATTACTAATATTTGATTATTATGAACTCAAGTTTGGCAATCCGATATGCAGTAAGGATACCCATACATATAAACTTTTTTATTTGTGCAGTGAATTGCCTGGGCTTTATTAGGCAGTTGTTATTTAATATTGCTTAATAGCTAACTACAAAATAACGGCTATGAGTGCCACCGTGGAAGATATTTATGTGTGAAAAGTTTATAGATATATATATTTCCGTTATTGCCACAAATCGCTTAGTAAAATCTTCTGATAACGGTTTTATATTGATATTTGTTTTGATCGTAAAATATTAATAGGTTCGAAGTTTTTGCTTTTGCTCATATTAAATTTAATATGCTAATTAAAATTTATAGTTCAGTTCTTGTTGTTCTTTGTTTAAGTAATTAGCTGCTTATAAGTACTTTTTATGTATGTACATATAGCAGAGAGGCAATGAGCTACGGATGAAGTTGACAAAGTCTGATCAACCAAAAAAGGGGATACCATCTGGTATTTTCAAAGTAGAGATGGAATCCTCGGTTCAAGTTTCCTATCGCTATGAAATACTGAAGGAAACAATAATCCAATAGTCCATACATAATGATCTGCGTGACGAGCTGAGTCGATTTCTAACGTTCTTGAGATATCGATCTGAAATGTTGCACACGTCCTTTCTCCCCCAAGAAGCAGCTGGCGGATACGAAGATATCAGAAAATGGATACAAACAATTATGATTAATTATGTCTTAGAATTAAAAAAGCTTCCTTGTTGCTGTCCTTGTTTCCTAATAAAAATAATAATCTCGGTTCGAAAAAAATTTGCTCGATAGCCATTAATTTTTTTTGGTTTTCAAAGTTCTTGCCCAAACTTTCCGCTGTGAACCCAAAAAGTGGATAAGTTAAAAACTAAAAGTAGAAAGCAAAATTTATGATGGCGAAAGTTCTACGAAGGGGTTTTTCCAAAGGCTTAACTAATAATGCTGGCTGAAGCAGCCAGCGTTGCCAATATGTATATATGAATCCTTACTTTAGCCATTTATGTAGGCCAAGTTGTGTGACTAAAGCTGCAGCTAAAATTGGTTGTTACCTGAGCGCTTAGCAAGTTATAAAAAAGATTATTTGGCTCACTGACTTCGGTACGCAGGGATGCATTAATGGCTATTACAAAATTTGTTGCAAACATCTAATTGTGTGCGGGGTTAAAAGTTTCCTCAAGAATAACAACTCAAAACAGGAAGCAACGAGGCAAATGACGCGCAACAAACTTTTGAACCCAAAACCAAAAGAAAAAAAACCAAAAAAGCTTGCGATAGAAAAGTAAAAAGTTTGCGTTGTTGCAGTAAACAAATTGCAGCCAGGTGCACTTCGATGACGCCACTGAAGCAGCGTGGCTGGTTGCAGCTAACGGTAAGGTAAGGTAATTGCTCGTACTTCGGTTCCTGATAAAACTTGCCATTGCTGCTGTTGTTGTACGCTGATAATATTTTCATATATTATTATTGTTGTTTTGTGCAGTGCTTCCGTTTTGGCGCAGAACTTTTGCAAACGCAAGCGTAATTTATGATGTTGCACGGTATTTATGCATTTTGTGGCAGACAGTTAAAGTTCACTTTCGACGCCAATGATTTGCGCGCTTTTGCCTGCAACTGCTGTGCTTCAAATTGTTTTTTTTGATTTTTTATGCATCCTTGCAACAATGGCAGCAAAAATCATGACCACCTACACTGAGGCGCCACTGAGTTACTAAATATTACCGCTGATGACAATAGCATTGAAATTAATGACTTAGACAGTTTTTTTTTACCGTTAAAGTTTTGTAACAAAGTGCTTACAAAACAATGTTGCAAGCCGAAGAAAACCGCAAAGTCTGTGCGGTAAATATTATCAGGGCAAAAAATGTATGCTTCGCTTTCACCTCCTTGACTTTCGAATGAGCAGGGCGAACAATGGCTTCATGAGATGGCAGAAATTCCGATTGCCACTGTATGCCTGTTTATATCTCATTGAAGTGGCTTCGAGTGGCAAGTGTTGCTTGCAACTGAAATGCATTTGTTATCCTTCCTCAGCGCCCACACATTAACGAACGGCCACATATGCAGTTGTTGTCATTTTAAACATCAATTATGACACATCACTGTTACTTTGTAGCGTTCATTCTGTCAGTGTTGCCACGTTGTTGTTACGTGTAGCGTAGTATGTGCGCTCCTTCCAGCACGAAACAGTACACGATTTTGATGACTTTTGTTCAGCACGCCGACACTTTTGGCACAATCATCTCGCTTGCGACTGTGTTTTGTTGTTTGTTTAGTTGTTTTTGTGTTGCTTATGCGACTCCTGTGCCCTGACAACAATGCAGTTGCAGCTCTAACATACTTCATTTCGTGTCGCTGACGCAAGTGGAGTTGTTTAGCAAGATGTTAACACGACTGGAACTCGCTTCGAAAGTGTCAGTATAATTATTTGGTGCCTTTTACCGTTGTTCGTATAGTGTTGTTGTATAGTGTGGTTGTCACTGGCAAGCTAAGTTTCTTATTTAGACTAGCAAAGTTTTAGAGGTCGGAAAGTTAAATTCTTTGGCGCTGCCTCGAAAAAAATAATAAAAAGTTGAATTTTTCAAAACTTGCCTCATGCGAGTGGTCCATCCACCTTTGTTAATGACAATAACATCGAAAAATTTAAAAAAAAAAAAAATCCTGAAAATCGTTGTGTTGGCATCAGACGGATAGCAGAGGATCTCAACATCTCTTATGGATCGTCTCAACACATTTTGATCAATGTTTCGGGTATGAAACGTGTAAATATAAGAATCGAACCAAAAGACCTGAATCTTTTGGAAAAACGACGTCAAGTAAATGTCGCAAAAGAGTTGCTTGAGGACCAAACCAATTATTACTGGTGACGAACTGTGGGTTTAAGAATATGACGTCGAAACTGTCCAAAAATCTAGCGAACGACGCTCCAAAATGAGCCGAATCCGAAAATAACAAAATACGCTGAAGGCACTGACGCCTATTCCAGCCGAGGCTTATAAAAAGTGTATGAAAAATTGGATTAAGGGTTGACAATATAAATATTTGTATTAAAATACGTGAAAATGTGGTTTTTTTTGTCAGATGTTATATACAGTTAGTATATATTGACGATAGTTATGAGTATCGATTTTTTTTTCTTGACTCTCGAGTCAGGTGGAAATGCTATAAAATTTTTTTTACAATTTTATTGTATAAAGGTGTTCTTCGTGTTTCAACTATTTAAGCTTTAGAAAACATTAAAAAGCTTGATTGAATTGTTTCACTTTCCTCATTATTTAGAGTTATTTCCAATCTACCATCGGATGGCAATACTAAAAAAAGGTATTCATAATATTATAGCAAAATTTGAGAAAATAACATAATGTGTATGTATTGTATTGTATTGTGTATTTTTTAAACAAATGCAGGTTGTAAGTCTGCTTTAGAAATAACATTCATGTTAAATGCTTTCAAGTGTAGAATAAATGTCTAAATATTTATAAATAGAATAAAGATTATGACGGAACCTTAGTGCACTAATGAAAGCTCCATTCAAAGCTTCTACTCAGTTCATTCATAATATACTTGTATTACCTCTGCTTAGATACCTCAGGCAACGTCGCAACCCCAAATTCCCTTTTCAAATGCTAATTTAGTATGAATACAGTTATGAAAGTATTGTAAAAGCTTTTAAAATTGAAATACTAAATTAAAAAGTGAAAAAAATTGAAATAAAACTCTTCCAAAAACAGTGATTATCACACTTACTCAGCAGGCAAGTAGACAAAAGTCGACAAGTACATAATTTATAAATTTTGCCCTTCGTCAACTCACAACACAAGCTTATAGTTAAATACTTACACACATGCACACATGCATATATATAAATGCATGCGACTGCACACACGCTTCTCTGGCTAAGTGGAGTAGAGCATCAAGTCAAGTCGTTTGGAGAGTACTCCACTTGACTTGACTTAACTTGACTGACATCAAGTGAAGATTTTAAAAGCGCATAAATAAAAATGCCAAAGCTAAAAGTATATTACATTGTGTAGGGAAGTGAAGTGTGAGTTTGTGTAGGTATAAGACTGGAACTGGACTTGCATTAAACCCTTAAATATATTTTGGAAAGAATTTGTTAAAAGTTGGTGAAAGCTCAGTGCGTGAACTTTCAACTACTTCGTCTCATATATGCTGACTACGTGCTTTTCTCCGAGTTTTTCTTATGAGAGCTGCATATCTCTTTAATCTGAGTAATTTCTATCCGACTAGATGACTAGTAACCTACCTTCTTGTTTCTACGACCCGACCCAAAATCATTTGATGGATTTTAAAAGCGATTGCGGATACAATGACAACTTATATGAGAAAATAGCTTTTAACACTACAAAATTTTATGTCGACTCGTCTAGACCAAAATTTGTATGATAATTTTCAGATAATAGCGATGTAATTTTACCAAAATCAATGCTATTTTGTCAAACAAAGAAAACACTTTGGCAACCCTATTCAATATATGAGTACGTCACGCTTTAAAACCCTCTCTTTGTTCCTATTACGTAAACTTTAAAATTTTGCTCCAGTTTTACAGGTCACCTATTCCACATGCATCAAGGTACCTACCTGATGTCTATGGAACAATTGCTTAATGTGTAATAGACTCTATTTCAATGTATGTAGTATGGGGGCAACATGCGACTACAAAGCATTTGACTGACAGCAACAACATGAAGCGGGGCATGAATTCTTTTGAAGTCATTGTTTTGACGCTTATAAATATTTACATGCAACAAACTCGCCTACATACATACAAACATCTGGATTGCAATTTTTCCATTTCTTTGTTTTCACTTTGTACTTTTCTGTTGTTTACATTTTTGTTGTGCGGTAAGAGAGTACTTTGCCCAGATATGATTGCAGCCGCATATGCAACGTGCAACTTGCAATCTGCAGCCTTTGAGTGTGTCATTGCGTGTGCTTTGCTTTTACCCGGGCGAAAGGCGTACTTGACAGACATTCGCTCGTTGCATGAAAGTCATATTGGCTTAGCATACTTTTAGGCGATTGAAAGCTTTGTCTACGTCGTTTTTTCTCACTTTGACTGCTTGAAATAGGGTCGATTAGTTGAAGGCAGGCCATAAAGCGATATTAAAGAGGGAGTCTGGTACAGTGAATAATTATATGCTTCCACAGTGAAGTGAGAAGGGCTCTATTGAAATGGTGGGCTTTCTTTGTGAATAATGCTTGATTCTCACACAAAAAACCACTAGCGTTAAATGAAACTTTTTGAACTATAATTAAAGCACGCGGACTACATTCAAAATGTGGTTCGCTAGAATACGGAAGAGTGAAACTCAAGTAGAAGAGTTTGGCCCAAAGTCGTGGCTTGTTACAGCACCACTAATTGATAAATAAATATACACCGAAGTGCTAAAAATGGCCAGTTTCATGTTTGAAAGTAATAACTCTGCCTTTGGTAATGATCGTTCGCACTGAAGAAAGCGATATGGGAAATTTTCTCCAATGAAGGAGTGGCTGGCTAGAATACTTAACTGAAAAGAAATACGGGGAGAAAATATTAAAAAGGTCGATAAAGCTGCTCGTATTATTGAAGGGTACGCTAAAGAATATGAAACAACAAAGCTTTCAAACGATCAAAGCTCCTAAAAAGCTCACCCGTTGTGATGTAGAAAAGCAATTGTTACACTGTTGTTAAACATTCCCGGAATGGGCTTGGTGAAAACGATTATGTGCAAAAATGCCACTTACCGTTGAGATTAAAAGCTCATCTGAAGTAGAAAAAACTTTAAAGCTCTAAATGCAGAACTTGGCATCGACAAACAATTTAGGTGTAAAACCTAAATTTTTCTTGAGAAATAAAAAGGGCCACCACCTAGGAATATTTTAAAGAAGTGTCGTGGTCTTCTACAATATTTTTTCACCAAACACTTTTGAATACATTTTCAAGGTATTTGCATTGTCAAATTGTTATTTCATTTTAAAATATTTGTGTTCCAAAATAGATTTTGGAAATCCAAAAAAATTTACAATCCTCTTTGACTTTTCGAAATAGTTCTTGGAAATGCAAACCTGTTTAAGGTAAACAGCTATTTTCATATGACTCGAGCAACATGTTTCAAAGTCTAAAAATGTTTTATAAGCACAAAACTATCTTAGAAATAATAATGTCTATGATACCCAACACTTCTTCATAATTCCATATATTTTCATACACCAACTACACTCAATAAACTCACAATATATTGAAAACTTATATTCAACACATCTTTTTCAACGTCAACATATCGCATATCCTGTTGCACAAAGCACCAAAAAAAAAAAATAGAAAAACAACACACACACGCTGGGATCCTTTTAACGAACTTCTCAACTACTCAAGCGTTCGGTTGACAAGCGTGGAAACGAAAATCTCATGTCCCGGACACGATATTTCCAAACGATTTAACAACTGAATTGAATTTGTTACGCTTCCCCACGCTACGTCTTCCTATGAACTCACCACAATATTACAGACATAAACGAATGGCAAGGATAATAGAGAAATCGGAAGCGGCAGCGACAGTCTCATACGAGCATAAATACATACTCGTATATAACATGCGGGGGCTTAGATCGTGGTCATGTGTGTCAGTCTACGTAAAAACATTGGCTAAATGGTTGGACGCAGCGTTGGCGTCGTTATCACTAACTTTTACGCTCATACTTATGTATAATTGAGTGAGTGTGTGTGTGTGTTTGTGCAGGTCGTACTATCATTTCTAGGTTTCATGTAACAATGCCATCATATCAATTTCAATAAACTTCATATGAATGTGTTGAAAAACACTTTGGCGATACTACTTACAATATTTTGAGTTTTTATTGGTTGTTATTGTCGTTGTTGTTTTGGTATTTTGTTAAGACCCTTGCGGTGAAAAGTTGAATCAAGAATATAATGTGGTTTTTGCATTAGATTCCTGATTAAAATAAGTAAAGTTTGACATTTTTTAAAGCACAAAATATTGTTGCTAAATACCACCTTGTATAGTTTTCGAAATGTTTTTGAAATTGTAAGCGTTTTTATATAAAAATATTATGTAACAATAGAAGTTCAAACGAACTATCTAATTATTATTTTTGTATCACTTATGATTGTCAGTTGTAATCTTATATATCACAGACTTAAAGTTTAAAACAAAATATTATCAAACTCGGTTAAAAATCACACATCTTGCGTAATTATTATAAAAGTTCGAGTTTTTCATACCAAACATGACCTGTCATTTGCCATTTTGTCATTATTTATGACTATTATCGGATTATCAGATCTAATACCATGCGTCCGGGGCAAAAAATAAATTGAAATAAAAAATTCGCAAAATCTATTCATGTCACAATACTTGAGTAATTATTATAAAAGCTTGAAATTTTTGTAACAGAAGTGGCCTGTCATTTGTCATTTGTCATGGTTCATGACTATTAACGCATTACCAGATCTAATATTATGCTTCAAGAATTTATACCAGAAATTCATAAAATCTGTTTAAGTCGCTCACTTTGAGTTGTTATTATAATATTTTTGGAACTTTTGTAACAGAAGTGATCAAGCGCAAAGTCGGCTCTTAGAAAGAAATAAAAATTTTATAATTAGAAACACTGAACCGATTTTGAAACCATATAATCTGTCTTTAAGCTGAAACGATATGCCGAAATTTTTAATTTTTGTTTTTTTTTTAATATTTTTTTATTATTTTTACCGTAATATATAGTAATATTTTCAAAAAATGTTTGTTTTTAAAACAAATATTTGGATTTAAGAGGCTAACCTTGAAAAATGCAAAAATTACTTTTTTACTTAAGGCTCATTCTTTCGAGAAAAATCGATTTGGTCCAATATCCAGGAAAAAATGTCGATTGTGCTTACGGCAATTTTGTAATACCTTAAGACTGCTTCACCAGCGTAAATTTTCAGAAATAAAGATTATAAGGGAAGTAATCGCGCCTGTTAATTGGAGACTCGACTGCTCAGTTATTTTATCATTTAGATCTCCTAAATATTAATTACTCGGAGTACACATCAGTAGTGATCGAAACTGTACTGACTCTCAGAGCGTTTTTCAACAGCTGAGCTATCCATATAATACAGACAAGCTGTCTTCGATACGCCACAACATGGAAAGGGTCGAATCGAACAAATGCTGGTATAAATTAAAATTAAACTGGCATAATGAAATTTAGCAAGAGAAACAAACGGTGCCGTGCCACTTTAGCAAGGTATCCACAGACTCACTTTTTGTGAGCTAAACCGGATAACTTTCTTGTTGGTTCTCCTGACTTGAGAGCACAGCTTATACTTAACGAGCGGAGCTGTGGCGAATCGAAGACAACTATAGTAAAATATGTTAGCAACTTATTCTATCTCAGATTCACCAGATTTGACTGCAGGGTAGCTTGCTTGCCGTTTTTTCTGCTCTCACAACCAATATATGTATAAATGCAGCTAATATGCTGCGCAGACAATCGTAAAAATGTGAGCATTATGAAGTTCAACGAAGGTGACTGTCAAGGTATGGCAGCACTGACGCGTCACAACAAAGGACTAGAAACTCTATTAAGCGGGAAACTCTCGTGTGACATTTGAACGCATGTGTATGTATGTGTTTCATTGTAAACTGCCATATGAAGACCAAAACTGTTTAAGCAGCAAAAAACAAAGAGAGTTGTGCGCTCAGATGACAAAAAAAAAAAGTGACACACACACACATGATATGACAAGCTCTGTGGAATAGCAGACATTTCAGAGTGACATGCAATCTAAGCTACTTGTGCAAATAAAAACGAAATTTTTATTTTGTACTTTGTACATTTGGCTTTAAGCTTCGCTTGGCTTCTTCTTCTTACTCGACTTTTACACATTTGTTCGCCGGCGACAAGCAGAATACACTTGTGATGTCAGTAGTTTAGCGCAAATTTGCTATTCTGTACAAGAGTGCGTGCGTGTGTATATGTGTGTGTGCGTGCTTGTAAAGGTATCCTATCACATTTATTTCCGGTAATATTTGGATTGTTTTGATTTTTGTTTGTTTGGGGTTTCTTTTGCGAATCTTTCTGTGGATATGTGCTTGTGTGTGTATATTGTTTGGGGATACCTTGAAGGGGTCCGGTGCGCATACAGTGCAACTTTACTATTTTTTAATATAACGGAATTTGTGCAGCAATGCTTTGCTATTCGTGTTTTTGTGTACCAAAAAGAGAAAAATCAAACGTTTTTGTTGTTTTTGTTATTGTTTTACAAGCTATCCATTGTTTACTGGATACTCTGTGAACTTTGCTACGCTGCCTGGTAAAGCAATTGTCCGGCAACATTTGTTATTTTCTCGCATCTATGGCATCCCATTTTATTCTGTTTGCCCTTGTTTATTTTCATTTGTAGGGATTTGTTACAAAGTCTTGTTAAGTTTGTTTGTTTTTTTCTTTTGCTCAGTTTATTTGATTTGCTGTGATAATGCTGAAAGCTTTATATGGACCACGAAATAGGGGTTTGCATTATTTGTAGGGCTTACAGGTAATACTCTCACGTGTGCAAAAGCAATGAAAAATTATTTCAGATATTTGTTTAAGTTTACATGTGTGTAACTACAGACACACATTTTTATATGAATTGGAAATGTAAAAATAAAGGGTAAATTTAAGTTTTACAAACTTTAAAAACTGCAAGAATTTTGATTTTAGATCTTTAAGCTAATGCTTATCGTGTCTATTGTGCAACCGATAAATAATTATTTCGGTTGGGAATTGATCGAACGGAACTAGTCCCGAAATAATAGAAAAATGTTTCTCTTAGCGCTTTCTCTAACATATAAAATCTTCCGCAGGGAAAAAGCTGTTCATAAAAACTATTGTAATTGAGTAACTAAGGCTCTGAATGCGTAATTTTCCATATCTTGACACTCACCTACGGTTAACAACGATTTTAGTTTTGATAACATTTAGAGGGGCGCCACTCACTTTTAAAGTAAATTTAGAGTCAACATTTTTTTTGGACAAAAAAAAAATTTTTTTTTGGTTTAAACTCTTCACATTTATATAAAAATTAGAGAATTAGACGGTTTTTGACTCAAAAAATATTTTGACACTTAAGGAAAGCATGTTGTCGTTTAAGACTTTTTTTTAAAACTCCAATAATGACCACACAAATTTTTTTTAAGTTGATAACTTTTAATTGGCCAGAAAGAGGACTCTCCACAGCTTCTAGAACACTTATCAACATTCAACACAAATTTTCCAAAAAACTTTATTTTTTATAATCTACAAATTTTTTCTCAGGCGAAGCAAAAATAAAAATTTTTTTTTCACTCCACCCTAATATATATGATAGCTTTGTTGGAAGTTCAGTAGAAATATAGCTTCAGGTCGAATATACCTAATTGATAGATATGTACGATCACTATAGATCAAGAAGATCTGATTTTCATTCAGAATCTATTAGTGTGGTTAGGATTAATAAAACTGTTTATTTTAAGGTTATATGCAGGTATAGGTTCTGAATTTCAATAACACATTTTTTTTAATCATTATTCAGGAATGAAGTATACCTTTTACCAAGAGTGAATTGTAGGAGATCCGTGACGCTATTTGCAATTAAATTGTGATACTGCTCTGAGTAGAGTTTCAGCCAAGAGCACTTAATTTTTTGGTTTCGAGACGAAGGTTGAAGTAAGTCACCTTCCTATTTCATCTGTTGACGCGTTGTCATAAATCAGGCATCAGTCTCCACTATAGCAAGTTCATTGATAATTTATTCAATCTTCTCTTTATATATTCTTGGAAACTTACGCGTGGCCAATAACTCAATAACCTTATGCGCTTTAAATTTTATTAATTTTTCGATCACTCGACAACGGTTTCACAACAACGGAAAATATTTGCATTTTCAATCTTTGCTTCGAATATGATTATCAAAAATATGATTTACATGCGCGCCAACTCACATAAGAAATTTGGATTGCAATACGAAAGAATGTCGCAAAATTATATGTATATATATGCAAGTGTTGAGAAACTGTTATGGTAAACATTTCTGAATGCACACCAACATATTGCATTAGGTGTGTTCTTATTTGAATTTGAGTGTTCAGTCAGACTGAATCTCAGTGTAGCTCAGTGATCCGCATGTGGTTTATATAGATAACATAATATAAAATCTCCCAAAAAATCTAAAATATATTTGGAATTGTATATAAAATTATTTTTAATTTGGATGTTTCAGCTCAACAAGCCTTTAACATTAGACCAACCCTATTAATTGCATATCGTTTCGTTTGAATTGATTTCATCGCGCATCCATAACGCCGCAGCAGCTGCAAATGCGAAATGCGAATGAAAAATGTGCCGAGGCGTTAAAGCCAGGAAGCGGGCATATAGCGAAAATCTGTGTCAGAGCCAATAAGTGGAAAACAGCGAGGCGGAAACAACATTTTCGCAACGTATGGACTCATATTTCTACATAGCTGGAGTGTGTGTGTTATAAGATTGCAGGCATATGACAGAGTCGTGGCGGTGCAATGCCAAACAATGTTATTGTGTTAAGCGGGTGTTGCCAGGCGATAGCCTGACTTGATGGCATAAGCAAATGAAGCATTAAATGCATGAATTTGCTCGCAAATTTAATATATGTAAGGAGAAAAATGAAGAAGAAGAAAAAAAAGGAGCAGATGTGAGAAGGATTTGAATATTCATGCGAGGTATTTATTTTTGGTTTTCAAGTTTTCACTTCAGATCACCAATATCAAGGAAGCGCATTCTTTTTCAGATATTAGATAATATTTGTTAAAGAACACCTTAAAATCGTAGCATGGCCAATTATTTGGGTTGTTTTCGAGTTGCTAAGTATTAGGGGTCATACTGGTACATTTATGAAACATCTAGAAAGCCAGTCTAAGCTTATTGTACTACTCTCCAACTGTCGTACATTGGATATAATAATACAATATAACATAATAGAAGCTGATCTTGGAGTCCTTCCTTGTTTTTTTTTGAACTTGATCCAGGCAGTTCAACTTAATGTTGGTAATCCTATTGTGTTGTGAGCTTTGTTGTATTTAAAGAATTATAGTACATAATATAATGCGTATACTGACGCGCTTGAGATTTAACACGAGCCACAAAAATGTTCCCTAATAAAATTTTCAAAGAAATGAAGAAGAGCTCACATGTCTAGAAGGTAAGAATCCTATGTTTTCTTATACCGATTTTGCATACTAATGATACAAAAGTTGGTTACCTTTGACTCCATTCAAAAATTTAAGATTCAGTTCTATGCTATCCTTAATCAGTATTCGTGAATAAATCTGTAGTGCTTTGGAAAAAGCCTGATTTATCGTTACTTTATGGCTTCGCTTTCGAAATTACATCGAAAGAGAGTCTTTTTGCGAAGTATAATATCTTGTAAATCATAAAAAAGCTCTAACCGCAATAGCTTTTATCTAATAAGCTTTGATCTATTAAAAATTTCCGGCTATTGGTTTTTACTTTTAAAAAGTTGATGCGTTCTTAGGAGAGAGTCTACAAAATCTAACCTTAAGGTAGATATATTATCGGCTTGGAGTATAAAGTTTATATACTTTTGATCCGATTTTCGAATATATGGCTCATAAAATGCTTACCACACCCAACTTACTCACTCATAGTGCAGTTCGTGCTGAAAGCCTTGCCTCAACTGTACATTGCATAAGCTCTTATTCATATGTGAAATGCAGTTCACTCTGGCAAAGTGTCATTTGTGGGAGTTGATGTCAAAATGCGTTTGTCTCTTGCTAACGAATTGATGCGAAATAAAAAGTAAATTTTCGTTGCTCCTTTTTCAACTACCTATTTGAGTATATTTTTTATGCCATACAACTTTCGCATATTTTATTTGACTTTGCAAACACTCTCTGCTTCAGCTGTTGGTATGATCTCCCTCGCATCGCCACTTTGGCAACTCTACCGTGTTTATATATGGCATCGCGGTTTAGTGAAGTGTAAACCATTGAACTGTCATATATGCTGCATGTTAAGTGTCAGCGAAGTTGAATTGAAGTTTAAGCTACCGGAAAAGTGGTGCCACATATGGACAGAAACACACGCACTGCCACAACACATATGTTATGTATGTACATGCGCAGCAGCATACCAATCTCGTTTGTATTCGTTTGTGTGCATTCGCACTTGTTGGTGTAATGGACTGGTGAATATGCACTATATGAAAATGTCATGACATTTTCCACCTTTTATACGCTTTTTAAGTGAAGTGCAAAAGGCAAATCGATTGAGGCGCAAAAAAGCGATATTTTTTCCATTTACTTGTTTTTTCTTCGGCACTTTTTTAGATTCTTTGTATATGAAAGTGCTTCAACTGCGTAACGGTTATGCAAAAATATTTATGCATATGCTGAGAGTTGAAAAAATGCATAAATGAATTCATATTTATGTGTGTATGTGTGTATGGAAACATATATGGTACATATATTTATTTAAATTGTCGCTCTCTCATGTGCATCTGCATTTTTGAGTGTGGCAGCTATTATTTTCCACATAATTGTGGGAGTTGACATACTTTCAAGCGTTTTTGTTGTTGTTTTATTTTCACTTCCGATCTGTACAGTTTTGTGTTTGTTATACATCACTTGGTCACTTGATTATGACAGGCACAAAAACTGTGCAAATCCACAAGGATTAAAGTGAAAATTCCTTTGTACAAATACATACAGACATATTCATATATTTATTAAAACAATTGCTGAAAATTCAATTAATGCATTATCAAAGTTATTATTTATAAATTTTTTCCTACTTTTTTAACACTTTTCTATCCCCATATCCGAAAAAAGAATGAAAGCTTTCACCTCTCATTACCAAATCCTAAAATAACTTATAGTCTCTAGATATGTATAATTTGTTAGCGTATTTAAAGTTGTTTGTGTAGTTGCGCTACTTGTTTTAGTTAAACTAATCCATTTCCGATATTAATCTATAGCTAAAGCTTACGCTAGATGGCGCTATGGTAAAATTTCTGCTATTTCTTAAGAATACTCAATGGAAAACTGTATTCCTATTATTTTTTCAATATAAAAGTACGTATAGCCCTATTTTCTAGTTAAATAAAAGTAAAATATCTAAATAAAATTATAAATTACAAGACAGATACTTGTCACAGGAACTTTTTTCATTTTTCATTCTTTCGGAAGTTATTTCAATCCAGTTTAGGTTAGAAGATATTCTATGAACAACTGAGTGTATCACAGAATCGCTATTACTCTTTGTGAGTACTGATAATTCCAGGATTAACTACATCCTTTATTCTAGTTAAATAACTCATTATTTCAAGAAATCCAGTTTTCATTCAAATTAAAATGCCTTAAAGCTCATAAGTATATAAATGTCGAAAATTATCAATTTGGTGCTATTTTAAAACAGAGCTTTTTATGATCATCGAGGTACTGCGCAACAATGGTCTAAATGTTAAAGCTTTTTTAGCCATTGTCCTTGAAATTATCTCCAGAACTATAAGATTTAAATGAGTTTAGCAAATATTAAAAATGTAAACTAAGTTTTTACCAGAAAACCATTGTTATCCATTTGCCTATTCATTCAACTATTAGCCGAATCGAAAATATCCAGAAATATTTGATTCAAAACGGATTTTTGTGTTTTAAAGCTGCGTTACTGCCAATAGTTTGTCGATCTCTGTATATTTCTTTATAATATTATATATATGTATGTATATTTATTTATAATAGAATTGTTCATATATTTCCGTTTGAATGTGAAAATGAAATTATCACTTCGTCGTACAGAATATACCTATATATATAACTTTCGGAGATCTTCTCAGATTTATCATAGGCTCTCGACGATATTTATATAAAAATATGTATTGTATAATACCTAGTAGTATAAGTTCACATAGCCTTCAGCTTAGTCGGCCTGTCTTATTTCTTTCTTTTTCCCACGAATTGAGTGTTTTCGTGTTGTTCACATTTTAATAGCTTCATTTGGCGGCGGATATAATTAATGACCTGCATTAAGCTATACTAATCACATAACATTTTTCCATCTGTCAAAAATATACACATACTCTCAGATAATGATTAAGTACTGCTGTATTATTTAAATTACGTATTACGAAATCATATGCTTGTGGTTTTTGTTATCATTGACTGTCTTCAGCGATTTATACCTGTCAATATAATAAAGATCGATTGTAATCTAACAAGTTCTGTTGAGTACCCCTTGAAGGTCGAAGCAATTTTTTTTATAAATAAATATATAAAAATCCGTTGTTTACGGTCTAGTCACAAGCAAAATTAAGGAAATCAAATAATAATATCAATTTGTTAGGTTCAATCTAAAAATTGTGTTATAAATACAATTTGCATTGGTCTTCAAATAGTACCTAATAAAGCTCTTTCATAGGCTTGGAAGAAACTAAATTTGGAAATTTAAGCACACAAATTGATGTTGAAAAAATTTATAATATATCAGCTTAAAGCTCATATACTTGTATGAAGAGTGAAAGCTGCTTTAGTAAAAGCGTCATTTTGGGGCAACTCTTAATGCAACTTCAGTGATACTTTGGTTCGAGCTTAGTATCGTTATTCATAAAGCTACTACTTAAGACGTGAAATCCAAAAAGTTATAAAAAATTTGCTAGGAATTCATTGACATCTTCTTTCTTATTTGATATATATGTACGTATCTTTGATGGGTAAAAGCTCTAAAACTTTCCTAAAAGAACATCAAAAGCAAGGAGTACGTACCGGCGACCTCAGATTGGTTTCGATTATTGTAGGCAGTCCGGTCTTAAAACCTGTTTTGCAGACTCCATGTTTCCACTTTTCGCGTCGGAAAGAAACAGCTGCCAAACACATAGAGATCAAACGTGACAAGCCAAAAAAAAAAGGTTGCATCAATCTACAATAGAAACAAAAATTTATCTATTTGATGTGTGCTTCCAGTTTATATGGTCCAGTCCGGGTCACTTTTGATCTTGAGTGTACAAGTACAAAATCTTAGTTTTGTCATAGCGCCCATAAACTCTTTCATCACCTAAGTGGATTATTAAAGCATATGCATAATCTATTCCCATCCTTAATAATAGTGAAATCGGTTATTAGACTCATTTCTTAAGCTATAATTTATTTTTTCTCCTCACTTCCGAGCTGCAACAAATAAATAGAAATAAGTATTTACAAACTTTAGGCTTACATCCCCAAGCTAAGTGAGCGAAAGTTTGTCACGTCAAAAATTAATTTTTATGCCAACTACTTGCTATCAACCACAAGCAACATAAAATTCTTCACTGAAGCAAATCACCACAAACTATAATTCTCGCAATCTGCAATTACTTACGCTCAATATGAATGCAATATAAATATTGGCTATCACTTCACGGTGTGGCGATTGGCGGTGAACATAATCAATATCGATGGCAATAGGAAGCCGGCAATCAATTTGATAACAGCAACAATTGCTAACCACATTCAGTAACTCTTTCACTTAATGCGCCGAGCAACTAGACTCGGCTACCCACTACTTGCAACTCTTCGCCGCGTGGGCATGAGAAAAAAAACAGCTCGTTTGACTCGCACACACAAACAACTTCCACTATCAATTGGCTTGTTTTCAGCGACTTCCAGCTATGCACTCATGCAACATGCCACATGCAATGTGTTGCAATCCCAACTAGTTAGCGATAATGGCAGCCGGAGTCACTGTTTCATGGCCAAGCTAACAGGCGCACAGCAATTGCCGCACAACGAGCAGCTGCCGCGCAGAAACAAGATGCCGCCTGCTACTGTTGCTGTTGATGCTTGTTGCCAACTATTGCATGTTGCATGCAATGCTAGACAATGAGGTAAGTGAAACCCATCAACCGAGTCATCAGCGGAAAAAGCTAAGATAATAGGCAGCAATAAAAAAACAGGCTTCCACATACACAGGTGGTGGCGGTGGCAACAACCAATCGTAATATGCTAAGCAACATTATGAAGTGTTGCAACTACATGTTATAGTTATAAGTTGACGATCATCATGATCATCACGATCATAATTATAGATATCATTGTTATCACAATCATGATTTTAATCATCAAGACCACCATAATGATCATTATTGTCATCATCGCCGACAACAACACTCTACAAACGCCAGCATTTACATGTAAAACACGCGCGTTCGGTTGCAAGATCACTTCGAGCGCGCCATAATTGTACTTTTCAAGTGCGTTTGCGCCAAAGTGTACTCCGCTTGTTGCAACAGTTGCCGTTCCACTACGCATGCGCTCTACATACGCGCAGCAGTAGTACGTAGCGGCTTGTGTTTTTGTTGTTGCGCTTGTCAGCCGATTATGGCAGTTACAACATTCTACTTGTGCCGACCATCATAACCGATCGTCGAGTTGCTTGATTGAAGTTGTTGAGAAGCTTGCGATGTGACTGACAGTAGATCTACAAAAACACAAACAAACAAACATATAGTAAAGTACAATAAAGTGGAGGAAGTGAAGATGCGAGAGATTTGTTGGTTTGTTGGTTTGTTGAGTTGTCAGTCAGTGGAAGAGGATCATAAGTGGTTAGCGATCACACAATGCGCTCAAGATCAGTAGTTAGTATTCGACAACAAAAATTACAATTACAATAATACCAATGACACGCTATATAGTAAGCTGAATAAGCAGTTCGTGTAGTGGTTGTTAAAAAAAGAGCCGACACAACGACCCTTACAGCAAGAAGATATTGAAGAGTATGAAGGAAATCTGTGAAGGTCGTATCACTTGAGAAACAATAGTGTGAGCAAGTGGTTGTAATTATTTGCGTTGAATTAGGTTTCATAGAAAATAATTCAATGATAGCAAGTAAGGCATCTTTGATTTCTATTATATTATTGCGCAAGCTTTAGCGCTACACTTAAATAGCTTCAATTACTCAGAATTAGACAACAAGTTAGATCGATCCGCTTTCCATACCACGTCAAAAGCGTTAAAACGGCGCTGGTTTCTTAAAGGAAATGTGAATAATTAAGAATAAGTAGTGAATGGTCTGATGATGGAATCTGAGATTCAAACCTTAAACTACAATTATAATTTTGTAGTATCTTAAAATCTTAGCTTTGAATTTCTTTTTTCGACATCATTTAAAACGTAAAAGGACCTTTGGTTTACTATAACAAAGCTTTATCCTCTATTTATTTGACTACAGAAATTTATTCATATTCCACAATTCTCAACCGGTTTAAGAAATTGTTATTTTTTTTCAAAAAAAGAAAAAAAAAGTTTAGAGTTATACGATTGATTTGATTCTCGGCGAAAAAGATTGTCGAGCGAAATTCTTTAATTATTATGAGCTCGCGTTGCCCACTGCAAGTTTAAAATATTATATTTTAATAGCGAAAAAACCTCCGTAAAGAGAAAACTGGTGTCTGGGGAGGATATAGGTGCGGGCCACTTGGTCCAACAATTGTTGAAGAAAAAATCTGCAAAACAATGTTGCAAAGCACTGGATCGCCTTGAGAACTTCGAGTCCGGGAGGAATTGCCCCCGGTCTCTCCCTCTCATTGTCAATGCCACTGCCATTTATATTTATGTTGCTCTGTACTTTTGTAGTAAAAGATCTCTTTCTCTATCATTATTTTCGAATTACTGTACAAGTGTATTATATTCTGTATTTTGTTAAATAAAAAGCCTAACCCATGTGATTCCAACGTTCTCCTTTCATTCTTTATTCCACATTTTTTCCTTAATTGTCAATTAATTGCTGTCATGACTTGCTGACATGTGTTCGTTTGCCAACTCTCTTTGTGTCCTGCAATTTTCCGCATTTATGGCGAATATGACAGGTAAACCCTAACAAAGTGCAGTTGTTTTGTGCATAGGTAGATATCTTTTGTTATTATATACATATTTGTCGATTCATTATATGTAATTGGAAATGTCGTGCACGATGCAATGACAGCAAGTTTGATGCAGAGAATTTCAGTTCCGTCATATGTCATATTTTGAAAGTTTATAAACTGCAGACAGTTAAAAAGAATAAAGAAAATAAAAGCAGAAACGAAATGGGATTTTAATTGTTTTTAATGATTACTAAATTAATTTAATTCTAAAAGCTTTTAACTCAAAGCTCAGAAAATTACGCCGAATAAAATTAATAGGAAATAATTCGATGCAGAAACCTTATCGTTGTAGAAATGTAAACAAAATTCAATTTAAGTTCTTTTTTAATGTTATATTTATATATAGAGCCTGGTAATGAGTATAAGTCTTAATCTTAAGATATAGAGTTTTACAAATTTCTGCGTTGAGGTGATCCGATCTGACCAAAAAAACGTGCGCCATATGAATATCTCAAAAACTGAAATATTAGTTCGCGTATACATAGACAGACGTCCGTCGGACGTCCGGACGGAAAGACAAATCGACATGGCTAATGGGCTCAGTGTCTCCGATGTTTCCCGTATTTGATACTATTCGATGTTAGCGTCATCTGTCGAGTAGTTTGGTATTATATGACGAGTGAGTAATACCATCAAAAATTGTTTTTAAGTTACTTTCAGACGTGAATACTACTCCTACCGTTTGTGAAAGTTGCAACTCCGTTTTAGCCGTGATTTACGGAGGGTTTAGGTCTATATTATTTACTGAGATCAATTCTTAAATTAAAGAAAACCTCTTCTCCAAAAGCAGTAACTCCTCAGTAGTAAGTAATAAACCATCGAGTACATTTATGCTAGGGGAAGACTTTAGTTAAGATCCCAGATTAATTCGGATTCGTTCCAGAACGCTCCAGTTATAAGAGATGCCACGAATGGGAGAATAAATTTCACCAGACATTAAGCAGATTTAAGTTTCAATTATATGTATGTACAAGTATATACTTTAATTCTTACAATAATGTGCTAGAAGTCTTGTGATACTCACGTAAACACCGAAGCTATAAATAAGGCACCGCACAAGCCGAAAATGGACAACGACAATACCGCCGCCGTAAGTGGTGTTATGTGGGTATATGGCAAGAATTCGTAAGTTCGCACATGTGTTCGCGCTGCTACATGACAGCTGAGAGATTCTTATAGTGAGAAGTATGCTTGTGCAACACTGCATATTAATTAGGCTTAACCATTTAATTATTTTATATAGAAAATTTTAAGACCCCACTTTCTACGGTCATATAATTATTATAAAATTCAAGCAACAAAGAAATCTGTAACAACATTTGACCATAAAAATGGTGGCCTCCTGCCTCGCGGAAAAAGCGCGTACATTAATCACAGAAATAATCCCGTCATTTCCACATAAATACCACTCATAATTAGCAGAGCGTCGTTGCAGCGAAATGTTGGCGCAGCCTTAACCATAAATGGTCACAACAAACCGTAACTAGTAGTTGCATTCACGGCGCGCGTGGCTGTGTGGCAAGTTTATATTGCTTTGTACCTATAGTTTGGCTCGTCAAACACAATTGCGTAGCCAATCAAGCGCACCGATTGACCGACAACAATTACTGTTGCACGCTTTGATGTTTGATTTTGCGCTTGACTTTGATGAAATGCTGTAGCTTTTTATTCATTACAGCTGCTGTTGTTGTTGTTGTATTGCCATGGCAGCAGTTTTCGTTGACAGCTGAACAGAAGTGGCCCCACCTCGTCTTCAACCCACTGCGTCGCACTGTATGAGTGTGTGTGTGCGTGCTGCAGTTATTGTTATGCCTGATTACACCTTTATTGCATTCTCACCATCCACCATCTTCGGCTCAAACTGAGTTTTGTGTTTTTTCCTACAGTCAACAAAACTTTTATTGCTTGCTTGGTTATTGTTGGCTTCGCCGCCTGAGTTACTGAGCTGTGTATTGCGCTTTTTTAACAACAACAATGAGAAGAGCTGAGAAAAGACGAGCATGTAGGAGCCACAACAATGTCGGAAACCGTAGAATATATAGGCAATTAATTTTCTATGCAATATGAGTTTGCGTCTAAGTAATAGCATCAGATATCTATTCGACTTGTTTGTTATAAATATATATTTATATATATGGATGGTTTCGACTTATAATTTCGTTTTTCAAGCTGGAATTGCTATATTATATTCTATCACATAGGCTTCAGCAAATTGGCAGACTTTGTTTTGATCTTTATTTCTTGATTCCGAACCATGAAAATATTCTCGAATTTCAGTGTTCCTCGGGTTTATGGAGCAGTAATACTTTCTTTGATTTTAGAAACATGATCAATAATAAAGCAGCTGCTCGTTTAATTTATAAACATTTTCTGCCGCCCCGGAGGTAAAATTTAATGTATCTGGCGTATTTAGTTATTGATTTGTCGCGCTTTTAATAGTTTTAAACAGTGCCGTTATATGGTGAGTGTGCGGGATTATCAGCCGATTTCATTCATTTCACAATGTAATGTGTAGCAACATGTTGCAAGAGTATAATAAAAGAGGCAATTAATAAGTATAAAAATACTCTTCACTAATGGAAAATTCATTTGTTAATTATAACTGTAAAGCACGTTCACTTAAATAAAATTGAAGAAGTAATATATTGACATCAATTAAAAATGTGTGGCGAAACGAAAAAATGGTACGTTAATCGGAAAATCGTAGTCGTTAAAAAGCACATAATCACTAGTTGAAAGAAAACAACCAATGAGGTAAGTTATACTTTAATTCCATACGTGTTGTATATATATATAGTCGGCATGCTCTGTAGGAATTTTAACTTTATAGGGAGAAAATTAGTAGTGTACTGCGGTGAAGATTGCTTTATACTACGATTAATTGAATATTAGGACGTTGTTCTCTCCCTCTTCCGAATCCCTGCAGAGTTTTCCAAGTGGAAGTGACTGCTATCAATCTAGTAGTAGATCTGTTTCGCTGAAGCGTAGTCTCCTCTGAGAAATGGACATGCACACCGACAGCAGAGCTGCGTACTGATTTGAGCTTAGAGTAGATCGCAAGATGTGCCTTGAGCTACTTATCCTTAGTAATAAGGTTCCTTCAGATTTCTCTGTATCGTCCAGCTTTCGCAAGCCTAAGCTTGAAATATTCGAAATCTTATAGACCAATTAGCTGAAATTAAAATTAGTCGTCTCAACTGATTTGTGATGGACTCCAAGAAATATATGAGGGCTTGATCCAACTTCAAGAGTTTTTGGTATCTCAAAGTTCTGGTCTAGAACTGCATATGTATTGTATGTATGGTTGCTATAACTCTTATACATCATCTATTGGTTGCTATAGGGTAGTATCAGCTGGTTTATATATTTAACATTTTAAATATATATATTTAAAACTTCCCGTCACGCCAATTTTCTAGCTGTCTTGTCAGCATTCAATTAATTTGGTCTGTCGCATCTGTTCCATTTGAATTTTCTTTTCCATTTTCACGAGGTTTTTGTATGAACTTTACACTTTTTTGCTACTTTTACTTCAACGTGGATTTCAATAAAAATAATTGAATTGCAGTTTAGCGATGTGTGCAGGTTGTTTGCTCATAAAAAGCCAAAGTACGAAGGTATTATAACATTTTATTTAGTTGCCAGAATTAGTTGGCGGACTAAGTGTTCAGCAGCTTTCAAGGGACGTAAGCATGTGTAACGGTAGTAGATATAAATGCCTGTGAATATCCTATGGACGTGCGCGATAAAATTTAGTAATGCGCTAAGTGCACGGCAACAACCTCACACAAACACACTACCGCAGAGGCAAGTATGTATATATATATGTGTGTGTGTTGATTAAATAAATGCGCTCAGCCAGTGGTAATTTGTTGTTTGCGCTAAAAATATTCGCACACCGCCAACGGTTTTATAAAATATGGAGATACCGTGCAATTTATTGCAAAAGTGTGTGAGTATTGGTGTATCGTATGAGTGAGCACTTTCGCTTATTGTCCAAGCACTTATATAAGACTGAGGATCTTTTTGGTTGCGGTGGCTTGTACCCGCTGCTGGTTGTGAGTCCGCTGCAGCATCATACTGACTGGATGCTCTTGAAGCTATTATTATAATTTTGTTTGCATAATTTGCTGTTTTTTTTTTTTTAGGAAAATTTCGTACTGTGCTCATTCGAGTACTTCAGTACGGGAGTTAACCGTTGAGTTAAATGCAATTAAATTTGGTTACACTGAGAATCTTTTGAGATCTGAATTTAAAGTTCTTGTTCATTGCTATGGTAGAGGCAGTCAATTCTTCTGTAAGAATTTGTCAATGAACTTTGCTTTCGGAATGATATTAGAGCTGATTTCAAAGCGCCGAAAGAAGTGCATCGCTAATTTATCAATATGCCAGTCAAAGCTGAATTTCTAGGGCTAAAGTTTACTTGTCTCATAAACTGCCTTTTGAGATTTTAAGGCTCTTTAGATACCCACTTGTGTTAGGAAATATACATACTTACAAAAAGATTGCATTTATTTCTTTTGTTAAAAAATAATAATTTTGCGATTAACTCCAGTTATTAGGACTTCATGATTTTCAGATTTTAAGGATAATAATTTTTCTATATTTTTGAAAATTTATTATTATAAATGCGCGTTTTGGCTCATTTTGGAGCGCAATTTACTTAATTATTGAAGAATTTCGATGTTATATTCATAAACCCACCACACGTCACCAGTAATGATGCGTTTGATAAATGTAGAGTTCTCATCGTTTTTGCAAAAGATTCAGGCATTTTGTTGCGAGTCTAGCATTGATACGCTTCATACTCAAAACTATTAACCAAAATGTGTTGAGTCGATCCGTAAGACATGTTGAGATCACTCTAAATGGCAACACGCTGATTTTCGGGCAGTGTTTTCTTTAACATTTTCAATGGTGACTGGAGTACTCGCATGAGGCAAGTTTTCGATGACTTTACGACCGTCAATGAGTGCTTTGTGTCACTCAAATACTGGTGTTTGTTATAAAGAAGACTCCCCAATTGCTAAACGTTTCCTTTCGATTCGCTTTGCGCGACAGTTTAAAAGGAACAGACCGCGTTGAATTTGATCAGATGGTAAATCTTCCAGAAGGTAGTGGAGCGGATTAATTGTAGTTATTATGTTAATATCTTGCATTCTCTCTCTTTTTCTCTATCTTTATATCTCTTTCTGTCTACCTAACTCTCCAGTAGAAAGTATTAGGCTCTGAAAAAGTTTGTGAAGGTTTACAGAAACGCGGCAGTAAAGTAAAAATTCTCACTTATCATATCTGTGAACTGGGCAAGATTAAATTATCACTTAAAAGAGTCATCTGTAAGGAAACGGATACTAGCAAATCTATCGAGAGCAGCAACAGCAACTCAATACTAGAAATTGAGACACGGTCAGCGAAATCGAAATTCGAGAGCATCGAAATAGCGTTTCGCATTTATTTGAAGTGTGTAGTGTTAGTCCGACAGCATTCATAGCAGGCAACAAACAAACTAACTACACTCTGGAGAATAGTCTTCGGCAGTAGCTATAAGAAATTACCTAATTTGTGGTAAATGATAGAGAAAACAAAACGCAGGGAAAACTAATTATTTTACTCTGGTCATGAGTGTTAACAGCGCCTTTATTTTCGGAAATTCTGATTTTGGGAAACAACCTAACATTATGTGGTATTTGTTAGACTTCTGTAAATCTTTTGAGAGATCTTGTTAAAAGTTTTAACTGAACAGCTCACTTCTGTTCAAAATGTCAATGTTCGAGCAAACTTTAACCAATAGTTCTCGCTGTCAACTTATCGGATCTCTGTAACCTGCTCTTTTTCGGTTCTCCGATTTAAAGCATTCAAGTGTTATACCGCGATTTCTACTATTAAAATCCACCGAGGCATTTCAAAAACTATAACAACAAATAATTTCTCTCAGTATATTTTTATAAAAAGCATTGCGCACAACGTTCCGTATACCTTTGCTCTCCACAATACTCTTTTGGTATGCCGAAAATTTGGATAATTACATTAATGTGATGAGCTGACTATACAAATTTGCCGTATACATATACACATAATAATCGGAGTGCATATGTGCAATGCATATGCGAGTTTATCTGTGTGTGTGTGCTAGTGTAGGTAAGCAAGAAATTAAGCAAATATTTAACAATTCTCGTTGAAAGTATTCCACTTCTGTTCTACTCTGCATTCTCAGCTATATTGCATACTATCCGGCACACACACACACACACTAACACATATGACACACATACAAACGAGGCAGCTACGGCGCTAAACCGTTACGTGGAACGAGCGGAAGCTAGCGCTTTATTTTGCTATAAACATTGTAATTATTCATGCAAAAGTGGGAAGCCAACACTTAAATGCCTGCACATGAAGCTACACCAACACACACACACGCACATGAGTGCGTTTCAAAATTTGCATATTCACTTGCATGTGTGGGAATATTTCAGCTAAGGTAGAAGTTTTATGTTGCATTCTATATATATATATATAGAACTCATTTGCAAGTATAACGGTAATAGTATTGCGTTTATTGAAAGCATTACTTTTTTAATTACACTCGTTTGGTTTGAGGATGAGCGCATAATTATAGCATACATTTCTTATTTGGTTAATGCAAATAGTTGCGAAATTATGCACGAAGGCTTCAAAAAACCAACAAAAGTTGTAAGTAAAAAGTTTTAATGAACAACCTTGTAAAACGCATGCGGAAATAGTGGAATAAAGATTACAATAAGAATAGTAACTAAATGAAAAAATAAAAATAGAGAGAGAGGCCGTAAGAAAAGTATATTAAAATTCCATGCATTTGTAGGAAGAATGAAATGTGAAATGGGTTCTTTAATAATTTTTGGCAAATTAACTTGCTAAGCGACAGCTGAAAATAAAATATTGAAACACTGTGCACACTTTTTGAGCAATTTAGCAAAAAAAAAAAAATATTTGTTGATTTTTGAATTATCACATTAATCAATTTATATAAACAAGTAAGAAAACCTTCACCTAAAGAACGTCTTAATCGTTTACAATCTCATTAAACTAGCAAACTTAGTACATTATTACGCAACAATTAAAAACAACCAAATACTTTCTATTCCTACAACCTAACCTTGTACTCGAGGTTTCACTCACTTCCTCTCCTCACTATTTGTTTGGCCGTTTACTTTTAATTTGTTTCACAAAACTTGTCCAATCGGTTGAATGAACCTGAAACGACGAGTATTTCTTTTCGATAGGCGATTTATTTTCATGTCAACTTGTGCGCATAAATAAATAAATAACTATGTATATAAGTAAATGCAGAGTCGTACAAAGAAATACCATAAGTCGATCAATAAAATTTGATGGTGGCCATGCCGCTCAGCGTGTGGTCGAATAATTCAAAAACATTTTGCTTTTGTTTTACGGCCAACAGAAGAGCTCACAACAATGAAGAGCCGCTTCCAATGGATTTGTTGTGGCAAAACCAAAAGGCTGAGAGGGCATGAAAAATATGAAATATTCAGTAGAAATAAGTAGGTTAACGGATTTTACAATATGAAGTCAACCAGTGGAATTGCAAGAGAATATAATATTCTTAAATATTTAAGTGTGCTGGTTTATTAAAGAGCTCACACAACGAATGTATATGTATATGTAATATACTAAACATACATAGAGATATGGTATAGAGATATAGGTGTGTCTTTTTATGTCCGTAGGAATTTGCGTTAAATTATTCTTAACCCTTATAAGCGCAAAAATAGTTCTTTAGTAGACAATGTATAATTACATTTTTAATTAACATTTCTGGCATTTAAGTCATCAGAATTGCAATGACTTTTCTCATTTTCAGAAAAAAAATAACTCAGAGTTATTTTGAGTTTATAGTTTAGACTCTAAAGAGTCACTTTAAGATTTCTAAATAACTTAATTTTGCCTAGAGGAAGATTTTTCTAGTTAAATATCTAAGAAAGACGTGTGAAAAATTCAAGTCGGTCGATGTAGCCGTTACGGAGAAATTTTACTGATCGACTCTGAGAACAACGTTTCGAGAAAAACTTACTTAAATTTTGGGAGCAGATTACTTTACGTTAAAAATTTCTTACAACCACGCTCATATCTCCGAAACTATTTGTGGAGCATAATTTTTTCGGAAAATATTTTAAAATATATAAACATATATTCGATATACATGCAAAACGAAAATTCGATTTTTTCGATTTCACAAGTAGATATAACAACCCCTTAAAGCAATAGGTGCTTTGTAAGTTTAAGTGTTAGAAATAAATTTTCACGATTTTTTTCGGTTGTTTGATGTATTGGTGGAAGTCTTTGTATGATAATATGATTATATATTATTATATGTAAATGTCAAAAGCATGAAGTCACTGCTGCTAGGTTGACAGTTATCCCTATAGGAAATCATATGCCACTTAAAACACCATATAACTACAAACTTTCGGTAATACTCTGAGCACTTTTTAAATCTATGCATCAGTGTCTAGGGAGTATTTTTAAGTAGTTTAGTAGTCAATGTACATATCTTTTGAGGCTCATATTGAACTATTTGAATTGAGCTAAAAAATTACAATCAGGTGGCAACTCCCTAAGAAAAATTTTTCAACTGTAAGCTTTTACTTCAATATCTATAGTTTGAGGTGTTTATATAAAAAAAAAAATTCAAACAGGTGGCAACCTTATATTTTTTATTAAATCTTATGATATTTTTATTATGATGAATAATATAAAAAAATAGTTCCATTGACCTTCGAGACGGCATTTTGTTGCAGTGAAAGTGTTTGTCTATCATGAAACACTTTTTATTAAACTCCCCAGAAGATTTAAGTCGGCATAAAAAGGTACGTTCCTTTATTTCGTCAGAATGAGGAGCAGAAACTCAGCCAAGTACATGTTCATACATACTTTAACTATTTTTATGCTAAGGGGCCAAATTTATTATTCACACAAGGGTTAATACAGACTGGTTTAATTAAAAGCAAATGCGTTGCTTACACTTTTTTTATGATTTTATGACCGCAATAAAATTCAATAATATTTAAATCGTGTTCGTTTCTCTTTGTTTTGTTTTACAGTATTCATCTTGTTAAAAATGGAATAGCAATGGACCGTGGTTTTCACCAGCACTTTTCGCTGATCCACGAATTGCTTAACTCGAAATCAGATAAAGCGACACAAAGCCTCTCTGCGCAGCGAATTTGACACCAAAGTTGTACACACGAAGCCAAACTACATTTCACATTACGAACTCAGTCGTCACCTACAAAAGATCAACAAAAACAACAATAATAAGAATGAAAATTCCAAAGGTAAGAAGATATTTGGAACGATCGTTTTTATGTATGTGTCTCCGACGTTGCATGAATTCAATAGAAAACAAACAAAAAGATAAGTCGATTAGTGTACAAATATTTACACATTGTACACAATGTGATTAAAATTAAAAAAAAAAAACATTATTTAAAGTAAGAAATACATACGCATATACACTAATCCACCAATAAACACCGATATGAGTGATAATGTTGGTAAACGTATTTGATAACATCAAACGTGATCTGCATAGGCAACACACATACATACGCATACATATGTACATTCATATAAAAACACATACACCAGAAGGAGTGCGTTTTTTATTACAAAAAAAATAATATGTTGTTGACAAGCAAATGCAACTACGCATTCTGCAACATTAACACTATAAAGTGCATGCATACATATACACACAAATACACACATATTTACATACAGACCTCCAGCCATACATACATTCAAATGACATATCAAATATTTACACTAATTTCTCTACATGCATTGGTGTAGATAATAATCAAACTCACTCACTCACCATGTAGCAACAAGTCAAAGTCATGTGAAACATAACGGTTTAACTCTCAATACGCACACGTTTTCTCTTTCCAATCAGCAGCCAATGCTTTTACATATGCAACCATGTATTTTATGCGCTTTTATAACATTATTGGTGCCCAAGTCCACTAATGAGCCGCTGAAGCCTGGGCTGGGCTGGTTGTGCAGTCAGGTAGCACGTGATTGAATAATAATGGTTCTATCTGCATTTAAGCCGCTAATAAGTAGCTTAAAATGTGCGCTTCCCCTTTCAACAGTTTTCCATGTCTGAGAAGCTGACAAGTCATACGATCAGAGCTCGTAAGCCTCAGCGGCGAGTTCATCAAAATGCTCGCCTGTTGGAAATCTTCTAAAAAAACATACATGCCACAAAATGTATATTTGAAATATATGTATGTGCATACACTTGAAAAATAAAGATTTCAAAAGATTTTGACAATTCACAGTAACAGAAAATTAAGTGTCATGAACGTCAAACTTACGGCTATTCAAGTGAGAAAGCAGTTGAATAGCCGAGTGGTAACACGTTTCAGTCTCCTTAAAAGTTGACCCAAACTTTGAATATATAATTAATACTGCACTCAAAATAGGCAGATTCACAGAACAACACTTGTCATATACTCGCGTTTAGGGTCTTGAGTTTATGGAAACCAGTGAAGAATTGGGGAGTTTTAGACTTTCTGACTTAAAGGCTCAGCTCTTGTTGTGGATGTGCCACAAACACGTTCTAAGTTTTTTGTTTATTAACTGTCAAGTTTTGGAGAGTTTAATACTTTTTAAACTACTGTGTTGGTTATAACCACTTGCAAGCCAGAAAAAAAGGTTTCTTTGTAAAATTTTTTTAAGAATTTTTTTATTTAACAAATAAATAAAAGTAATTTGAATTTACAGTATTTGATGTACTATAATAATCGGCGATTCATTCTAAAAAATTTTGTACCCTCTTAATTCCACAGCCGATCTACAGAAGGACCTCTGAAAATTTGTATGCTTAAAATTATATCAAAACTACAAACAAAAAAATTATTATTACAATAAATGAATACAGGTCAAGAGCGTAAAACAAGTCTAAACCTTGATTTTTGGAAAATATAAAATAGCAGCTTGTCAAAAAAATTGTTTTTTTGTGAAAATATTTACACTTCACTCGTAGAGTGGCTTAAAAAATTGAAATTATTAATTATAATATAAAAATAAATATATTATTCTTCGATCATTATCTGAAATATATATGAGAAGATAGTGTTTCGAGAAAAACGCGTTTAAAGGTCTAGCAGCCGATTAAACTAAGTTAAAAATTTCTTACAAGTACACTTACATCTACGAATACGATATATATGCAAATGTAATCGAGTTTTTGAAATTAACTAACGGTTATACCACTTAAGTCTCAATTTTTTACTCACAACTCACATACCAGAATCTTGGTATCAAATTGGAGCTTTAATGACAAGTTTAACTGATAATTTATCTTAGAGTATACCATATTTTGACTCTTGATCAGAGGACGACCAAATCCTTGAATTCTCCCTAAACAGAGTGTTTCCACTAAGAATTTATGCATAAAATAAGCAGCGGTGAGTTTTAAATACGTTTTTAGTTATTTTAAAATTTTTTTATTTATTACCAATTTAATATGCCACGGTGACCTCTTTTCGCCATTTATGAACTCCAACGATAGCGGCCAATAAATTTCACGGTGTAGCATAAATATTACAATTTAGTTCATAAACATTAATGTTCTGTATGTGTGTGTGTGTTTGTGTTTGTAATGAATATTGTATTAAATTGGTTCAATTGTTATTGTTGTTGCTTTTGACAGTATACACAATGTATTCATACATACATACACACATACAATATATGTGTGATTTAAGCGAGCATTTTCCGCATCTGTTTGTGCCCTCCGGCTTGCTGTTCACCTCAACCATAATCATTATGATTGTCTTCGCCTGTTCGTTCCTCATCAATTTGATCGACTTGTTTATGGGTTGTCAGTGAATTTTTGGCATATCTTCCTTTCCACGCTGCAACAGCAACACGAGTAGGCACTGTACACACACACACTTTTTTTTTCGTTTTTGTAATGGCAGGTATATATTATTGGCTATAAATACCCACGAGTGTATGTGTTTTTGTGTGCAGATTGAAGAGGCGACGGAAAAGGCGAAATTTGCATTTTTGTATTATTTTACCGTTTTTCCACTGCACTCACAGCATTGATGTGAGTGTGAGTAGTATGTTATAAAAAAGATTAAAATTGCATGCATTGAAATTGAAAATGTAACTAATTTATTCGGCAAAATGAACTTTTCGTGTTCGCTGATTAGTTTTAAAATCCTCTCAAGGTGGATAAATGAAAATTTAATAGCAGTTATTATGTTAAAAGTGCATCTCGAAGTTTGTAACATTCAGAAGAAATACCGGAGACTCTGTAAAGAATATATATAAAGATCAACGTGACAACAATGTATTTGACAAAGTATATTCACGAAATTTGGCAAAGATTATTTACCAAAAGAACACTACAAACTCCGAGGAAATGGTTCAGATCGGCCCACAATTGCATGCTATACAAAGTGATCGATCAAAATCAAGATAATGAACTTTTATACCCTTTTATGTTATAAAAACATGCACCTGTGGAGGGCATTATAGTCTAAAGCACGTTGGGCACATACTTAGCCAGAAACATGTTTAATAATTTGATATGGATTATTTAGCTGAAGCTAACTACTGGAAACCCCTATAATGTTGGCTGCGGCAATGTCACCTGTTAAATTTTTCCATCGCTTTGAAGCCGGAGCTTATAAGAGAGCTTTTATTGGCTTTGCACCTAAATTCCAACTGTAATTCTGCGTAAAAGTTAAATTTGAAGGAGACGCAAAGTTCAATGCTCCCTGTTTTGAGTCGCAAACTCAGATTGCCACGGTACTGACAGGTCTTTACTGAAAAATAAACCAGATGGACAGAAGAGCTTGGAGCTTTCAATGAGCTTTCAGCATTTCTTTTATTCCAAAACTTGGATATAAGATCCATTTGAATCTAAAGAGAATGCTTTGTTTTATGTACTTGTATAAGGATATAAAATGTAAGCGATAGATCAAAGGAGCTTTTCAGACGGTAGAATAAATCGTTTCTCCACAGATACGGTTTCAAAATGTGATAAAAAGATGGCAGTAAAAGGAAACATTTTTTTAAAGATTCTATAGTATAAGTCAATCTTAAGCGAACCTTGTTTGTTTTTATGGTGCTCCCACATAGAACTGAGGATTTGCCGGCTGAAAGCTGTTCCTATATTTTCTTACGAATATCTCCTCATCAGAACGAAATTTTATATGCGATGTCTTCTACTATGCCATTTATCAAGGATTGTTTTGAGTTTAGGAAATCTGTTGTGCAAATATCCTTCCCAAAATTATGGACCGCCCTAAAGCTTGTTCACTTAATTCTTGCCGACTATGAAATCAGCTCTAAACAGGTGGTACAATTCAAAATTATCTACATTAACAGATCAAAGTCGGTCACAATTCACCTTGAGTGTATGCGAATAACAGAAACAGCAACAACAACAACCAAGTATTTGCAACTAAAAAGCAGTTATAAGAAATGAAAAGTTGAAATTATTGCGCTCTGTGACCGGTCCAGGTTGGGGCAAGTAGCAGCAGCTGCTGCAAAGCATAAAAAGTAAAAAATACTATAAAAACAACAATAAACAGCGAACAAGCTGGTAGCTAAGCAACCGAATATTCGCGCTGTCGAACAAATCGCGCTAAAGAACGGGTAAATGCCTTTTGGGGCAAGCAAGTGGCAAGCACAGGTTGACGGCGCCGCCAGCACGTGATTTGTGTGCGCTTTGTAGACACGAGTGTGTACGTATGTGTTTGCATGTGTTGGGGCTGTTGATTGCAATAACTTTTAATAGGATTTTCTAGTTCTCCGACTACTGGCAGCGCTTTGTGGCTAGCGGCATATTCCCAATGCTAGTTAAACACAGTTTTTTGCACACCTGTTTTTGCTATTGTTGTGCCACCACACATATATAATATAATCTGATGCCAGCAGTTTTAATGATTGAAGTAGTTAAGCGAGTGTTTTATTTCACCTTTCTTTGCGCAAACTTCGGGTGTAGCTGCTTAAATTCAAGCTTTGTTTCAAATGAGTTCTCAGTGGCATTTTCGCTAATTTTGTTAAATTTAATTTTCCTGCAATAAAAATAAAAATAGTTCTGTAATAGTTGAGGTTATGAGCATTTTGGTTTTTATACACGCCTTTATACATTTCCCACATTTTATTTCTGAAAAAGCCGCCAACATAATTTTGCAATATGCTAATCAGCGTACGCATGCGCGCAACCTCAATGTGTGTATAAACACATTTTCACGCTTCTTAACCACAACATTCCACATTCCCATTTTTTCCCATGCTTCGCATACTCCCAAGATCGTTTTTGTTGTGGCTGTAAATTAACTGCCGCGCATGCGCAACCGCATTCCACAAATGAAATATACATGCGCGAATATTTGTTAGTATGCTTTTGCTAAAAAAATCGATCTCAAAATGCAGTTCTCACTGGTATTCGCTTAGAAACATATTATTTGCTTCTTCTTCACACAGTTTTTGTTATTATCTATTCAGTTTGCAACAGCATTCTAATAAGTCTTCTTTAAATGAAAATTGGTAACAAAGAAACTCTGCTGAACGCGTTTTACTTATCTGTTGGCGTGAAGATGGGTTAATTTTATTTTTTAAATGTTTTCCTAATTTTTTTAAATAAAATATTTTGTGAAATTTTTTTCTATACAATATGAAAAAGTATGAAAAAAATTTAATTTCAAGCTCTAATAATGGTTGAAATCTTAAACCTTTTCCATCTTCAAATAACGGTAAAAATAAGTAGTTGATTTAAAAACATTTCTTCAAGTAAGTAAAAAAATGGTTTATTTTGACATTGCTGTGACCTTGCCAATACATTTTATTAACTTCTAAGGGCAAGCAATTTATTTTATATCATTTACGTTTTGAAACGTCTTTAAGTTCTATATTTATACTCTTGAATTTATATACTGAGAATTTTTTCCTACAACAATTAATTTTTCACTGAAATTTGCGCCATATCAAGTAACATGTACGAATTTGATCACTTGATTTACGTTGCGACACCTGTCGGATTTACTAAATACATATCTATATCGTTTAAATGTGATAATTAATGAGATTCTGTTATAGAACGCGAGTGCCAAAAATAAGTAACCGTAAAGAGCAAATTTACCGTGCTTCATGTTGCCAAACATATTACTCATTTCGGTGCACCCTCTATATAGCTGTAGCAACTGCTGTTGTTTTCTAGAGCAATTTTATTCATTTATGAATCGTGCCATTTTTACGAAAACGCCAGTGTTTGCTATATTCTTCGTGTGTTTTGTTTATTTGCATTGCTGACATGAAACTCGTTGTTTTTGTTGACGTGTGGGCGGACGTTTTTCATGTTGGGCTTGAAGTTCTATTGTAGGCCAACATATCTGTAGTTGTTGTAAATTGTATTTAATTAGCGTATTTCATTTCTTGTCATCCGGAGGACAAATAGCCAAGCGTGTATACACAGGTGGTTGCATGGATCGATGGAGAGGAATTTAAGATTTTCTTAAACTTCGTCGAAATAAAATCAGAAATTGGAAAAATAAATATTGACATTAGAGGGGAGTAAGTATACAAAAACGAGTTTTGTTTTCATTTATTACATATTTTTCCCCTGTTATCACATTACACTTGATATTTAAATATTTATGATGATAGTCAAATATTTAATTAGAAATATTTTTCAGTTCCATAACTATTAGTACTAATTTATTAAGGGTTCCGTTATTGGAACTATGATAAAAGTAACGTTTAAGGCTTTTTCATTTACATTTATTTGTCCTTTACTACTACGAATTACACTATTATCTTATTAGACTCTAAGTAGAAGCAACATTATTTGGTGGAACTTCTAGAAATACGCGAATCGGTTGTTTATATATCAGTTCTATTCGAACAAGTAGGTTTTTCTTAGTAAAATTTGGAACAAGTGAACATGTTTTTCGAATTCAACAAAGCTTGGCTTCGATATTTTTCAAAAATTTGATTTATCCAAGGAAAAGCCACAAGTGGAATCATAGGATATACCAGAATCTTTTTCAAAAAATTTACGAAGCTTTTGAAACCCAGAAGGAAACGTCGGAGACCCTATAAAGTATAAAGCCAGGTCCGTCTGTATATACGTGAACAAGTCCCTCTGTTTTTGAGATAGCGATCAGAAATTTTGCACACGTTCCTTTCTGCTCAAGAAGCCGCTCATTTGTCGGAGCTGCTGACATTGAAACACTATAGGATATAGCTGCCACACAAACTGACCGATCGAAATCTAGTCCTTGCATGGAAACCTTTTTTATTTTACACGATATCTTCATGAAATTACGCATGGAATTTCGTCCAAGAAATTGTTATAAATGGTCGAAGAAATGTTTCAGTTCCGATCACTACAACTTATGTGCCATGCAAACTGAAGTTTGGAGCGTAAAGGAATATTTTTCAAAAAATTTAAGCCACCTCCACTCTTAATTACTAAAATATACTTAATATGTAGAGAGAGAGTTTTCTTTGGCCAAAGCAATTTCCAATACTTACAAAAATCTGCGATTAAAGAGGACCACTCGCTTTAATTTCTTACCTTAAGTTAGCAATGGTGATATTTAGTGCCTTCTATTCTATTGGCTCGCTGCAATAATATATTTCGTTCATTCCATATGCAATTCAACAGCGGGACATTTTTTGTTGCATGCAACACACACTGCAATAGAATGAATGCACTCCGTTTGTGATGGCCACGGAGCGTGTGAATGCAGCACCGAGTGCAACAGGTTTTTCCGGAGCGCGGACACAATTACAAACACAAACACACACACACCAACACACATACGCTTGTAAGGCAGTGTTGCATGTGTTTATGTGTCAAACTCGTTTAATGGAAGTTTTGCAACATTTTCCATTTATTTTGTATTTATTGCATTTATTTGATTTTTTTTTGTTGCAACCACAACAACAAACACGTAATTTAGCACTATCTATAGCAGCAGCGGGGCTTACGGCGCGAAGCAGATGGACTGGCAGGTATGAGACTTGGAGTTACATTGGTTGCTTGGCTGCCTCAGTGGCCGATAGGCTCGTTGAATGCCAGCTTAGCCGGTTACAATATGTTGTGGTTGTTGTTGTGTGAGTGTGTAACTTGGCAGTTTGCGCAGTTGTTGCAATTTGCACTTTTTGTTAAATTTATTGTGGAATCAACACTTGAAACGGAGGAAAAATATGCGTGCACTTTTTTCTGCTTGCAAAGCACTAAATAAATTTTTTCAAGAATTGTTATTTTTTTTTTAATAAAATTTTCTTTTTCACTTAAGGGTCGGACACTAAAACATATAAACTCAGTTAATTTTTTTTATATTTTTAACACTACAATTTCTTATTAGTTAATGAAACGCACAGCTTGTTGCCCAGCGTTGGGCTACAGGACTTGCCAAAAACTCACTTTGCGGCAACAACACTCCAACTAAATCGAACAGACGCTTTTGAATGCTCGACAATTGTCTTGCGTACGCGCACGTTAACACTCGCAGACTCGTCGTAATGGACTAAAAAGAACATAAATTTTATGCACATTCAATCTGCTCGATATCAACAGAGGCCCCAACCACCACTACCACTACTTCGACGGACGCCAGCACCGTTGATAGCGACAGCGAGCAAGCAGCGAGCCACTCAGAAACAGTTTATAATTGTCGGCTATACGAGCACTATGGACCGCGTTGCCAACAGTCTCCTGACACTATCTCCACAGCATTAATGGCAGCAGCAGCAAGCACTGCTAAGCAATAATAATTGTGTAAGCAGCGACGTCGACTGCGAAGCTCATGACGACAGCGTCGACTTTTATCTCCACAACCACTATATGTATGCGTGTATGTGTGCTCTGTGGAAGGTATCTTCTAATTGTCGACCAGCTGTGCATCTTACTACACCATCAGCATATAAATTCGACACTGGCTACAAGTGTCTTTTGTATCTATGAGATACAATTTTTTTCAATTTGTGTGAGTTTATTACGGCGCTCTCGGCGCAATGCAAAGTGGAATGCATTGTACAGTGCAAGCGCAACGTAATGCTGATTACTTGAACGGCCTTCCGCATTAGAATTACCTTTAGCGATTGCTCTCTCGCTTATCTGTCTCTCCCGCTCTCGGTAGCACTGCCTGTGTTGGTGTCTTTGTTGCTTCCAGTTTCCACGTTCCAATGCTTGACTTTTGTTTGATATCAAAACAAGTTTGACCACAGCAGACTATAAGCGACCGCACTTTGGTCGGTGGATGACTTTTGATAAGATACTTAGCTGCTTTGGCGCTCATACTATGTACATATGTATAAAGGACAAAGAAGTGTGAAACAAGCTATATACTTGTAAGTATTTATTGTAGAATTATCTTTCCATTGAATAATGTCAGCGGAGCGATTTATCCTCTAGTATCCGAATTAGTAGTTTTCAAGTGTTCTGCTTCGTCAGAATTCCCTCAAATTGTTGGGAGATAAGTGCTCCCAACTAAGATTTAGAGCTCTGTCGGATCAAAACACTATGTTCTATATAGGTATTTGGGTCACAGAATAGTGATATCACGAGTCCAATGAAATAATAATGTTCGGTTGAGTCTACCGAACTCATATATAACGGTATAACCTCTTATAATATAAAAAAAGCACTTGTGTTTACATTAGCTTCAGGGCATCCGAACTTAGCAATTGTTTGTGTTAAGTCCTATTGCGCCTCCTAACGGCCTTTGCATTTTTATGAATTTAACTATTTTTTCGTAAAATTCTCTTGGAAAGGGATATTTCTGATTGCAATCATAAAATATTTCTTTCCATATATTTGTGATAGTCGAGACACAAACCTATCGAGTGGTAGTGAGGTACTCAACCAAATCAGAGAAAGTGGTTGAACAGTTACCGATCAAAATAAACTAAATTTCTAACTAATTACCATTCTTTTTCAGCAATACAGTATTTTGCAAATCTTTAATGCAAGTAATTGCCCTGAAGCGGAGAGGTCATGAATCTTATTACAACCAGCTAAGTCTTCCGCTGCTTCGAAAACTTTAAGACGATTTTATTCATTTGCAATTATTCCACATATGCATGCAATACATATATATCTCATATACCAGCCAGCCTACAAATGTGCCATTCTCATTCACCATTTCCGATATAAATTCCATTTGGTCTTCAAATCTGTCGAACAAGGCTGAAAAATCTGTTCCCGGCATGCGACATTCACGCGTAGCAGCCACCAACAACTGCAACAAGCGAACGTTACGCTGTCTCATAAGATTTCTCCGATACGGCATGCAAGTCATCGCATAGCTCTGCGCATTTTTTCTAGGCCCAGCATAGCGGCGGTGGTGAGGCAACAACGCCATGGCAAGAAGAAATGTAAAATCTCATAAGAAACAGCCGCATACGAGAACGTTGAGTGCTTGGCTGATGACATGCGGCCTCCCCTATGCTAGTTTATGGGCGCGCACATGCTTGAATGTGTGTGTGTTTCATGCAACAAAGCAGTTTGCCGCTGCCACATCGCTTGCATGACACACTAGCAACTTGCACCCAATGGGGAGGTGGCACCGGCAGCCTGCGACTGCATGCGAATACTCAAACAGCAATGTACAGGCAAGCATACACACACACACACATATTATATAAATAAACTCGTATTTATTGCAGATATGTCACAGTTTGCAATATTTTGCACAACCATGCGACTTTCTTTACATGCAACGCATCTGCCTCCATCTACTAACACTACGATTACCCTCACACTCCCTTGTCCACAGTTTGTCTCTTGCTTGGGAGTTTTGCCACACACACACGCACACAATTTATATTCACAAAACATTCCTTTCTATTGTCGATTTCCTTGCCTTGCTTAGTTTTTGTAAACACACATACAAGTGTGTGTGTGTTTGCTCTTATAACACACTTCCATATGAGCTTACGTATAAAAATGTATTTAGTATCTGCATATCCTATATGTGTGTATGCATTTTTTGCGCCCATCTGATTTAACGTTTGCTTGTTGGCAAATCTTTTGCCGCTTATTTATACACATATATTCGTACATCCATACATACTTACATTCGCTATCAGCTACCTTTTGTGAGTCTCTGCGAGCCCAGCCATGTGCGACGTCTTGACTTCATCACAGATGCGCTGCTAACTGCGTTGCCATTCATTTATTTGTTTTTGTTGTGTAAAGTTGTCGGCTAATGTTGTCTGATATGTAGCAGTATGTAGCTTCACCGCCATATGGTTCCGTAAATACGCACTTAGGTGTGCATTGAAGAAGTTCGTTCTAGCAAGAACGCGGTACGCGGTCGTTGCACATTTGGAACGAATATTTAGGTATGTACCTCAACCATATACGTATATCTACAAGTATTTTTCAAAAGATAAGGTTTTTAGAACATACCTTTTGTATGCATACTAATTCTTTAAAGCGTGTTCACACACACATTTACATTTAAGGTAAAAATTCATGATTAAACTGTATACGAGTATGCCTTGTACAATAATCAAAAACTCTCTTAATTGATTATGAAGACCGCTTAACTAATTGTCAATTAGTACTTAATTTGCTGGACACAACAAGCTTACATGCAACTTAGTGCGATCTCTTCGGGGAACAGAGAAAATTAGATTGGAATTAGTACGCGAAAATGTTCAATATTTTAATGAAAAAGTTAGTTATTTTAAAAATAAAGTTTTTTTCTGCTTTTCCCCAAAATAAGTTCAGAGATCATGCACTAATTGTGTGAGCTTAATTAAGTCAGTTCAGACTGACTAAAATTACTTACTCAATTTGTGATTTAAATGTTTCAGCTAAGTTATTTGTTTAATGAAATTATTATTGATTATGCTTGCAGAAGGAAATGTCATTCTGACTATCGCAAATCTAAAATTAATATATTTTTAGTGCGTCAAAATTTTGTCTAGGGATAGTGGGGCGTAATTCGGAACTCTTGCCCAGTAATATTTGTCACCTTTTTCTAAAAAAAAATTTTAGCAATAAAATTTCAAAGTTACTTGGTACTTTGGTATTCTCTTGTAAACTACAAATTCAAATTAATATTATCGAAGAAAATGTCTTAAATAGATTAAGTCATATAAATAAAGGTTTTCCAAGCAACTCTATTCCAAACTTATATTCATGTTCAAATTCACGTGAAAGCTTTATTAGAAGAACTGAGCTTTATAATCAAAGCTTTCTTTCTTAATCGTTTGATATTTCCATATGATAAAAGGCTAGCAGTAATTTGAGTGCCCTACCAGTTGAAACACCTAATTTATTTTCGCTCTTGTTAGGTATAGCGACTTATCTCTGGGTTGCATTTTGTCAACTGTGAAATAAAAAAATGACATTATTAACTGTTTCTCTCAGCTCTTTCTCATTTTCCGCATTTGCTCTAATTGACCTTAAATTCCATCTCGCTAAAAATCTCCCACTATCAAAGCAAAGTACGTGTATTTAAGTATTCATCGTGAAATTATTATTTAACAACAGTTTAATTCATGGCGTGTGTAGATTTGTTAATTACAACTTTCCTGCATAACTCGGAAACTATTTTCGACTAGCTTTTCACATTCTTCACTGGTATGCGTGGTTTTGTAAAGACATCCCCGTAAGAAAAATATCCACTAAAAATAAATTCTTGAGACTAGGTTGATTTTTTCTTCTCCGATAACAAATATACTTGTATTTTACAGTATTATTTGGATTAAAAATAGGAGTTTTCAAAAAATTTCTCTTTTCTGATAAAATAATTAATTTTGTTATTAATATATTTCATTTTAGAAATTTATTTTTTAAAACATTAATTAAGAATATCAAGTTTTTAGCAATCTAGAAAGAGTAAAATGTATCCTAGTTGACATGTTGTCTGCTATCCCCTTTCATAACATTCTTAACTCTCATAAGCAAATTGTGAGCGATCTCAGTTCGTTTGAGAGAACCGGCATTCATCGTATTTTCCTGCTGGGCTTACACATATATGACATCCACAAATTTCCGCTTGCCGCACACGCAAAACTTCTCACGTTCCTACGCTCGTAAACATGTTTTGCTGCAGCAGCGGCATGTTGCATGCTACGCTTTCGTATTTCAGTCACGTACAGGTAAATCTCAATTGAATCGAATGTGATACCGGATGTGAGTACAACAGTGGCCGTTGATGTTGTTGCCAACGATGGAGCGGTGGAGGTGACGATGAGAGCTTTGGAGGTAGCGGATTAATATACATACATATGTACGAACTTTTGTTATTTATCAACTGGAAGCAGTAAGGCGCAACAACACTAAATGCCCCACGTTCATGCCACATGGAGCTTAATGTTTACCAGAGAACATTCACAGCAGAGCCCGAAAAATTTAGCGATTCGATTTCTGCACAACACCACAACAACAAGAACGACACACGAATTGTCACCAATGAATGTGGCATGACGAATTCAGCAGCACTTCATGCAACTTGTGTTGTCCATCAAGGCAATGGCCGTCATGTAAACAATACTGTTGACGGTGGAAAATCTCATTTTTCTCGCTTTAAGCCACCTTCCCGGACACATAGGTTTGTGTATGTGTGTGTGTGTGTGATATGCATACAGAGTTGATTCTTGCTAAGAAGTGTCTTTTTGTTTGTTTGCTTTTCGCTGGTGGCTGGTGGCAGTTGCTTGCCTTGTTTACAGTACGTGCGTTTCGTGTGGTATGTTGTTGTTGTTGTAGCTGCTATTTTTCACTCCTCAGTTTTGGCCACTTTTACGTCGATCATTTCAATCGATTTCCTCTCCCCACACCACTAAGCGCTCCTAATAACAACAATGGCTACAACAACAACAACGAAAACAACAACTTACCATCTACATACATAGGTAGTCAGTTGCATTGCTGCCACTGTGTTACCCGTCGGTGTTACCCAAAACTGGCTGTGTCACTTTTGATGAGGGGTTTGTAAACAGATTTCGGCGTAAAATGGGACACGAAAAAGTGGCGAAAATGTCGGGCGACAGCCGTTGCTTACCAACTTCTTTTGGCCTTTGTCAAATGTCTCGTTCGTTTTTCATTTCTTTTGTGGCATTGTTGGCATTGATTTGGGGCTTGTTTTGTTGTTGCCATCGCGATTCGTATTGCTTTCAAACGGCGACGGATAGTCGTCAGTCAGCGTGATGAATGTCAAATATTGACACAATATATTATCGCGCTATGCAAACTGGAAAAGGCGACACTTTCAAACATGGAAATTGTTTCTATTTTCGATATTTCATGTTTCTACCTGTGAATGTTGTTTTTGTGGTCATACAAGTGCAAGTCTATCGTTATTTTGGTGTTTAATACACTTGGTTCTTCTTTAAATGAGTTTGGATGAAGTCCACATTATTTTCGAACTGTTCGTACCATCCAACCTGTTTTTCTCTGCAAATCCAAATAAATCATATTAACCGATCTTCGGTTTTAGGCAAGAAATATTTCGCAGAGCTAAACACTGCAAAAGCAGGCTGTTCGGCAAGACAGGTTTTGGAACATTTTCATGTCTTAAAGAGATTTGGTTAGCCTTGGGACCACTTTGACTCTCAATTATCGGTAATGAATCCAAGTTAACGGTTTGAAAAAGGGCCTGTTGTTTAAGTGATTGATATGTTGCTTAGATTACTTAGGTAAGAAGTGTCATACCTTAATGTTACTTTCACTTTTAATAGAAGATATTAGTCGCTACGATGAAGTTTCGTGATCCAAGAAGAAATATAATGACAATGTTGGACCGGGTGACTCATATTTTTAAGTTAGTCACAAAGTTTGTAGCACCCAGCAGAAAACTTTGGAAGACCTATAAAATATAAATATGTATAAATCATCAGCATGACGAGAAGAGTCGATTACGTCATGCCCGTCTGTCTAATCGACTGTTTGTATATGTAATTTACACACATATTTTTCTCTCCAAGGAACTGCTCATTTGTCGGAAGCGCCGATATCGGACCACTATAGCATAAAGCTGCTATGAACCTGAATGAAACCAAGTGCTTGTATGGAAAACTTTTTCCTTTGACGAGATATTTTTACGAAGTTTGGCATGAGTTATTATATAAGGCAATGGTGGAATCTCCGAAAAAATTATACAGATCAAATTACTATAGCATATAGCTGCCATACAAACTGACCGATCAAAATCATGTTCTTGTAAGGAAGGTTTGTATATGTGTAAGGTATTATAGCTTCGGTGCAATCTTTTTTTATATATTTCGGTCCATCCTAATTTTCATGACTTGTACTGTAGAGTATTTTTGCTTAAATTTGAGTATTTAAGTTATTTATATATATACAAATTTAAGGTCTCATAAGCATTAAAATTTACATACATGCATATACTCATAAAGATCTAAAAGGACGAATATAATGATTTTGTAAAAAAGAAGGCGAAAAGTGAAATTTCAATTAATCAAAAAGCGTAAACGATCTGACTGAGGGCATGCACATTAAAAGCTTGCTGCGATGGTAATCACACGTCAACACATGCTGCACCGCGGCCAGGAAAAATTAAGTACATAAACGCATGACAGGAGTGTGGCAATAATCTGCAGAGCAGCAGAAGAGAGGAAGAACGATTAAAGTAGAAAAGTACGCAACAACTTTAAAGGGTAAGGGCGTTAAAGCGTAGCTTGGACTCGTCATTTATATGTTATTTGCTTGATATACTTGTATGTATATATATATATAAAAAAGCTGCGTTTCTATTTATGTATATATATTTGTTCTGATTTTAAGCTCATATTATAGTGCAATTTTTTAAATGTGGCTTAAAAATAGGTTTTGAATGTAAGACTACCCTAAAGTACCGTTATGGTATGCCCTGTGTTGTTAGTGTTACAAGACCAGAGGTTCTTCTCAAGAGTCCATTGTTTCAAGCAACCCTTGAAGGAGCTGAATAAATATATCCAAAGTGAGTTGGTTTTGATATGCTAAAGAAGCATATTTGTAAAGGTCGACGAAGGTTGATAAGCTGATCGCCGAAGTGTTAAAGTATGTCGTTTAATATTTCCATATCAAACCTAACCTTAAAACAAAAGTATCATATACATAAAATATTCACATTCGGACAAAATTGAAACCAAGAATTGTTAAAAGTAATCAAACCTCTAAATGTCTGCTGCTAGTATGTACTAATCTTACCAAATCACAGTCGATTTGGAGTGCATCAGTCATGTGGCGAGGCGGATTTGTTGTAGACACATGTTGCTCGTTACTTGTTCGCTGCGACAACGACAAATTACCAGCGCTGCCAAGCAGTTTGTTATCGAGTGCAACAGACATCGGCTCACATATACATCCATATGCAGAACCGTTATTAGCGCTCATATATACGTATGTACATATGCACTTCACAGCAGCAGTGCAGCAGTGCAGCAGAGGTAAGAAAGCTCCACATTGCCGACTACGTAAATCAGGTCAAACATATCTGTGTACCTCTGTGGCGAAATGCGGCAATTGGAGCTTCTTTGGCCAACTCGTACATGTACTTGTTACTGTGACTGATTTGGTGCTTGATTTGCGTCTTTTGCAGTTTTTGTTGTTTTTTTCCAAACACCTTATCTCTCAGCGCGCATCGGTTCTTCGGTGTCGCCTCTTTTGGTTGTGTGACCTGTTTTTCGCGTGCTGTTTTCACTCGCTTTCATTGAGTTGTTGTAACTTTCTGCCGCAACCAACAACAACTTGTCTTTTTATTTTTCTGTCATTTCTTTTTCGTATCCCTTATCACTTTTTTCTACGTTTTGGGATTATATTTGTTGTTGGTAGGTTCGAATTTGTTTGATTTTCATCTGAAATGATTGATTGCGGTCACGCCTGAATTTAACGGCTTAGCTTCTGCAAGTAGCTGACAAGTTGTTGTTGAGTACAACGGAGCAGAAAAGGTTCGGCATTTTTTTCGTTTGTCTGCTGTAATTAAGTTGCCTGCAATTTGCGTGGTAATTACTCTTGGACAACACGCCCTTTCTAATGCTTAATCGAGCAAGTGTAATTAAAATTTATTTGCGTGAATAAATTCGGGTTCTGTGCTTGTTAATTTTGAATTACGAAATCCTTTGTGCGTAGTAAGTACTAATTTCAGGAGATTAAATGCAATGATTTGCTAAAATTTAGCGATATTTTTGATTTAATGATACATGAAAAGGAAGAAACGTAGTTTTTTTTGCCTTGGTATGGATTTTGGACGTACAGTATCTTAATTATACCCTGAACAGGAAATATTAAGCATGTCACGAAGTTTGTTACACCCAGAAGGAAACGTCGTAGACCCTATAAAATATGTATGTATAAGTGATCTGCATAATGAGCTGAGTTGATTTAGCGTTGTCCGTCTGTCTGTATATACGCAAACGAGTCCCTCAGTTTTTGAAATATCGATCTGAAATTTTGCAAAAAAAAAAAACTGTTAAGTTTCCAGAAGGTAATATAGATCCCTTAGTTCCCTTAAAGTTAATTTTGATACAAAAGCTAAATGCCACTAGAAGAGCTAGAGTAGTAGAAGGAAAATTTTTCTAAAGTTCATCTCAGGTGAAATGTAAGCTCCACATTTTTTGCTTTATTCCTATAACAATATTTTGTGTTTAGGAAAATAAGTTTTTCTCGCTGATGACTGACCACTATGTCGAATTTTATAAAATCAAGAAATATGTAGGTTGAGATAACAAATAGTTTTCACACAAACATACGGAATGTATAGTCTCAGCATTGGAAGTGAGAACAATTCGACTATGTGAAGAAGTAAGTTTGCGGATGTCACTAATTACGCCTTTTCAGGGCATCCATGGTATAATTTCGTGTTCAGATACTTGAAGTCTCGGTGAACATATATAGTCAGCAATTTTGAGATGACTTCACCTTGTTTGCGCTACTTTACAACTATTTAGCTGAATGTTGATTGTCAGAGATGCTTTGACTGAGGGTTTTCCTGTTATATCTTCAAAGTATTTTCCATAAATCCCAGATATACTTGAACCAAAACCAATACATACACAGAGTCTGAAAGAATTAGAGATATTCACAATGAAGCATTGCACGACAGATCTCTATGACGACACATAGATATAGGCAGACAGACACGCGCGACTGCAATCGAAAGTCATTAAAGCGCAGCAAGCGAAATGCAACTTTAGTGGCAAGTTAGTGAAGCAAGCATAACAAGCGGTGCATGAAGAGTTTGTTGCAGCAACGATTGTCATAGAAACACTTGCAACTGCGCCAACAACAGTGGGCGTTGCAAAGAGTTCGCAAAGTGGCGCATAGACACACCGACTAGGCGTCGAAATTATGAGCAGCGAGGCAGCCAGCGAGGTAGGGTTGAAATCAGGGAGCGAGCATAGAGCGAGCATAATAATGGTGGGGGCAATGAAGTGGTGACTAGCAATTTCCGTTGGCTGTCATTGCCAGTTTGGCGGACACTCAACAAATTTTATCGCCGTTGCGTGGCGTTGCGCCACTAATTGCAGTTGCCAGCTAGCGGCAGCAACAGAGAGTTGGAAGTTGCTGCTTGCGGCGATGAAGTGCGACCCTTGGCAGCACGTCCTCAAAATGCAGTAGCAATTTCGTGGGCATAATTCATAAATTGCTGTGCAATGAGCGTGTCTTCGATGCCAACATTTGGCTGCAAGCCAAGCGCTCCCCATTATTTGTGTTCTGTTTTTTTTATACTCCAGAAAAGATTGGAACTGCACATTGTCGGCGAGTAATTAAAAGACTTTTACAAGCTTTTATTTTACAGCTCTTTGCCAAAAACGTTGGCAATTCGCGCGGTCAGGCGCCCCATGCGTAATTGTAAATAATTTGTTAATTAATGAATGAGTTTTTGCGGTCGCCTCGCAACTGGCTGAGAGGAGTGTAAACTGCAGGCGTTGCCAGACAAACTTTTGTGTGAAATTACTTTGATGATTTACTGTCTGCGTGACAGTCGAGTGTTAAGCCAATATGCACACAGTGTTGATGTCGTGATTTGTTACGAATTTCGGCATATTTTAAAACTCAAAGTGCGTGGGTTCATTAGCTAAATTAATGGCTCACTTGATATTAATGGCGTCCGTTTATTTATTGCGTTGCTATTTGAATTTTGCATAGCGATTTTGCAAAAATAAAAAAACTAATTTAAACATTATTTGCGCTGTTATAATGCTTTAATTAGTTGTGTATAAGTTCATATTGGCAAATCAACGCATTAATGCTGTAATCACAGCTCATTTGCATGGATTAAATGGAATTTGTGCAAACACGAAGGTAACTGGTTAAGTTTATGATGTTTAGAAATATGTCCTATTGGCATTAGAGAGATAGAGACAGAGGTCTCAACATCTCTTATGGATCGACTCAACACATTTTTTGGCATTTGGTTAATGTTTTGGGTATGAAGCGTTTCAACGCTATACCCGTACCAAAAGATCGGAATCTTTTCGTAGTCGAATGAAGGTCGCAAAATAGATGCATGACAATATAGTTGAGAACTCTACATGCATCAAACGCATCATTACTGGTGACGCGACATGGGTTCACAAATGTAACGTCGAAATGGTCTAACAATCTAACGAATGGTGCTTGAAAATAATGAAAAACCGGAAAAAACACGACAAGCTTGATCAAAACCCAAGTATCTTTCAATGGAATACTACTTGGCCGTTTTGAGGCGTCTTTGTGCAGCAATTCGTCGTAAATGACTGGGCACATTGTAGCATGATTGAAACTAATATTTATGCGAAACACAGAATAAAAGTCATCGTTCAGCCACCACCGTATTCGTCAGTGTTGCCTCCGCTTTTTTCTGATCTAGAAACTTAAAGAAACCTACTTTGAAGATGATTATAGGGATTTGTATAAAATATGTAAAAATGTGGTTTTTTGTCAATCTGGGTCAAATTTGATCAACGATTAAAAGTTTTATTAAAATTGAAAGAGTGAAAATTGAGTGCTTTTTCCTTATTTACAGTCTTATTTGCATATTCAATTGCCAAATATGGGCCTTTTATGGAGCTCTAAAGTGGTTTAAACCTCAAATGATTTTCACAAAAAGAAAACATCTATAATCAACTTACAGTTTAGTTCTATGGTCGCTAGGCTTCATGCTCTATGCTTGCAAGTTTTTATTCAATAACTCGCATACTTATCAAACGGCCCGCGTTGTGCGCATAACTTGAATTCATTGCTCTAATGAGTGCACAAGCTGAATTTAATTTCACTTAATTTTAAAATATTTTTCTTTTGGCTGGCTGAACACAAATCCCAATGAGAGTATCAATAACATGCTTTGTTAAGCCGCGCAAAAGTCAAATAAATTGGTATAAAAACATATCGAAAGAATTTATGGGATAAAATAAATTTTATAATATTTGAATGTAAATATTTACAAGTATTGATGAAAAAATTTGATCGAAAATATTATCAGAATTCCATTTCAAGATAAATAGTTCAATATCATATTTCTAGCTAAAAAAATTGTAATTAATACGCAGTAATTACAACAAGTTATTTTATGCTCAATGCTTCATATATATGTATGTAAATGAATTTTAAATATATTTTTTAGTCAAATATTTATTTGCCTTTGAATCAAAGAGCTTGTAATTTATTGGTTGACTGCTCAATTTATGGCGACGAATGCAACGAGCAGATAAAATTGATTTATGAAACCCGAGCATGCTCCAGAAGTGCATTATGTCAAAGCTCTGAGGAGATATCAAAAGCCAACATAAATAAACATACATGTAGTATTTGTAATCCCTTGTGTCGGTATTCATTGATGAGAGTGATAATTTTAATTACTGCGCATAAATAATGACACATTAATGTGAAAGTATTTTATTTCATAAAGCTAATAAATACACACTTTGACATTAATTTGTGATTTAATCGCATTATGTTGTGTAATTAACAATAATAAAAAATACCTTAAAAATCACAATTAAATATATACTTGTATATTATTGTAACACATTTTTAATTATTAGTATACAGGAAGAACCAAAAGACTTGCTAAAACTATAATCACAGTTTTTTTTTCAAAATTTGAGCGCACAGTTAAGAAAAGCAAGTAGAACAGTATTATTCAAACTATTGCCCATCTAAGGATATGTATAAAATTTTTCCAAGTTTCTCGCAAATTGTTTATTTCACCCCAAAAGAACGGTGCCGGCTTGGAGGCAGAGAGTGAATCTAACTACTTTTTGATACTATCTTCTGATGTGAATCCTTTTTCAGGGGGGGAATTCTGCATCGACCGGAACAAATGATAGTCAGAAGGTGCCAGGTCTGGGCTATAAGGTAAGTGAGGCTGCTGTTTTCCAAATAGCTTTTAACTGGTCTTGCAACATGAGGCTGGGTGTTTCATGATGGAAAATTATTGCCTCGGATCTAGTCGCATATTCCGCGCATTTTTCGGCAATCGCTCGCTTCAGTTCAATGAGTTGTCATCAGTAGTGTTCACCATTAATGGTTTCATCCGATTTCATGAAATATTCTGCGAGCTCTTCTTTTGTTTCGCAATAGTCTTCATCGAGTAATACTTCCAGTAATAATCAAGTTACTTGGCAAGCCGCAAGAATATAGTTATCAAACCAATATTTGTAAAGAAAGTGCTTTAAAGAGGTGTTAGGTTTTAATATACTTCATTTAAAAGTAGATTGTTATTCAACCATCCTGGAATTTTTTATTTTGTTCACAAGATCCGGTTAAAACTTGCTTTATTGTGTATATTTCGGTTTCAGAAAAAAAATATACAGAGATGAAATTCTCCGACATATAAAATATTATATATACGAGAAGAATAAGCTGGCCTTGTTTCTGATGACGAAGTATTGCTTATCAGAACTGAATAAGAAGAGGACTAGTTCGGCTTTTAACGAATATTGGAGAACTGGTGAAAATTTGAGAAACATATCACAATAAAGAAGTAGTATCCTTTGGTAGATTGACTTCAATATGTATGAAAAGAAAAACAGGTTGTCATAGAACAGGGTGGTTAAAAGCGAAGTAAGCTCTATATCCATATCTCATATGACCAGTCTGTGAGTCTACATTTTTTTAAGGTATTTCGTGATCTTTATATGAAAGTTTCTTTCAATTTAAATCTTCTGACCTTGTTGAATGTCACCAACTATGGGTACATGTTCTGTTGGTTTGGCAACGTCAAGAGGCATACTACAAGACTATTACTACTACATTATTAGTCGACTAGACTATTTATGCTGAATACTTTTCGTTATCAAATCACAAAAGAAATTCCGCAAAATATAAATATTTAATTTTGTTACAAGTTGGACAGAAATAACTGTAAAATACACTTTAAACAATCCAGTCCAGGTTCATTCGTCTTTCGCTTTGTTTTACTTTCTTCTTAGCGACAGACAAAACTTACAGCTACGCATTACTCATTCGTTTCTTTGCCACTCGCCCATTAGTTGCGCAAAGTTGCTCCTCACTTTTATTATTCCGTTACTTTTGTTGCCGTTTCATGCCAACATTTTGCGCTGTTTACAAAGCTGTTAAGCATTTCGCGTCCTCCTCAGAAGTTCATGCTGCAAGTATCCTTTGTTTACCTCTTTCGTTGTTTTGCTGCATTTCGGCAACGTCATCAACTCGACTGCCAATTGCAACATCAACACCAACATCATCATTATCAGCGCGAGTAGCGAGTAAGCGAGTGTCATTAGATTGTAATTTTTGCATTTTTAAAATTTTACTGCAACAAAGCATTTTGTTGTTCTTATTTTGGTCATTGCCACTGCCACTGCCATTGTCGTTACCGTTACCATTGCCACTTGCTGTTGCAGCTGCGAAATTAATTTTTAAAAGTTTTAAAGCTAGTCTCTCTGGCAGGACTTTAGTCATGGCCAACAAGAAAATATAGTGGAGAGAGTAGAGTCGTCAGAGAAACTAGGGACTCGGCGTTTACTAGGGAAATCAGCAAAATAAGTGAGTAAGTGGCTGTGTTTAAAGAAAATACTTAGAATTTGTTTGTATATAATGATTTTGCGATTTATTATACATAAATAAAAAGCTACACTCTTAAGATATATTTACTTCTGTATAATTTTTGTAGCGCCATTCGCAAGATCGTTAGACGGTTTAGACGTCGTATTCATCAACTCATGTAGTGTAGAGTCTTCAGTTACGTTGTCAAGCATCGTGTTTCTGACCTCTACTCGACGTCGTTTTAGTCTTTTCAAGGCTTTTGGTACGAGTCTAGCATTGACACGATTCATACCCAAAATGTGTTGAGTCGCCCCATAAGAGATGTCAAGATCTGTTAGCTCTTTGATGCCAGTACGAATATTTTCAAGAGTTATTTCTTCCACTTTTTCGTTTCATTATTAACAGTGGATGGACGACTCACATGAGACAAGTTTTCGATGACTTAGTTGATGTTCGTGATAAAGTAGACTCCCCAAAACACATCTGCTACATTTTCAATGATTCTGTAGCCGTTATTCTATTGGAAACACAAAATTTCAAGGAGCATCTCAACATCTTTTATGACTGAATAAATTGTAGGTCTTTAAAGGTGAAGAAGAAGGTAAAATTGTTTTATGTAGTCTCGAATTTTACAAGCAGATAGTAGATCAGTGAACCTTCGCCTAATAAGACTAGTGGTTGTCGCAGTTCCTCTTTTAATTTGTCTGATATAAGATTCTACTACAATGCGTTGCATTTCGTACCTTTTGAAGTTACTGTTTTACTTACAATATACAAATATGTATATACTACATAATATATATGTAAGTAGGTATATATAACTATTTATGGTAAATAAATGTATATAAATAACCACTTGCAACATTATATAAAACACGGTTTACTAAATATATAGAACACTTCTGGGGACTTGTGAACAAAGGACTACAGTGCATTGTTGTTATTATTATAGTGCAGCGTTGTTGGGTGAAAAATGCGATTTCTCGCTTGGAAGCATGAGAGCGGTATGTTAAAGAGGCATGTAGCGTGGAAAGTGTAAAAGTACTTGCAAACACTTTATTCGATGAACATTCGCCATGGTGTTTGCGAGAGCGAGGTGGGGAGCTCAGAGTGGAGAAGAATTGTTGCGAATATCGTTTGCATGGTGCAAGTTAGTTGGCGATTGCTGTGTTGCAAGAGGGCATTGTGCATTATGTTCAACACGATGTTTACTAATTTATTGCTTGTTGTCGCATTATTAACGCGACTTAAACTTGCCAACATTTACATGCAAATGCAAGTGCGGGCGGGGGAATGCCTTCTACGCGCTGTGTGGAAATTGCTAGTGAGTACGCGGGTAATAGAAAATGTCAAAAGAGAGAGAGGTGGAGTGACTTTGAAAAATAATGAAAAAGTTTATATATTGGGATAAAGGAGTGAATGAAAATACTATAGATGTGTAAGGAAAATTAGAAAGAACGAGAGACGTGAGGAGAAAGCCGAAGGCGTTAAAATATTGTCACTTTAGTTACAAATCGAACTAAAGCTTCATATGATGCTATTTTAAGGGCAAGAATAAAAAAGAAAAGTAATGAAATTTATTAAATGTCGAATTTAATTTTATAATCATAAGGGTTGCAACCAAATTTTAACATTAAAGAAAAATTACTTAGAAAAACTCAAATAAGTTTTTATAAGAATAATATTATATAATAAAAGTAAAGAAAACTATATAAGGTGGAAATTAAATTTAGAATCATTAGGCTTGCTTAAGTTTATATGTTTATAATTTCTTTTTAAGAAATATTAAAAATTGTTAAAAGTCGTCATTAATGTGTAATAGAGTTGCCAGATAATTACAAAATTTTGTTATAACTTTGTAGATTTTTTTGACTTTTTTTAATACTAAAGATCCAAATAAATATGTCTGAAGCTCAAATATTTTTTACAGCGTTGCCACATTAAAAAAAATATTATTACAAATTTATGCATATACGCTTACGTATGTATAGATGTACATTATAAACTTAGATAACATAGACATAACATGATAGATTGCACGTAAGCTTTCGAAACTTTATTAACTGTTTTGCATTTTTTTCACAAAATTGGACAACACTTAAAAGCTTTATAAATTCACAGAAAACATACCCATAGATATATGTATGTATACTTAAATATAGTATTGTTATAAATACTATAGTAATAAATGATTGAGCGTTGTATCAGGATGACAAAATCGATATCTACAGGTCCTGTCTCCTGATTTGGTCAGATGAATGTTAAAGCAGTTCAAAGAACTCTTTGTGAAGGTGTTGTCCTAAAATCATTATGAGAGATTGGAAAAGGAATGTATGGAAATATTTTCTGAACATAAAGACAAAACGCAGTTCTAATCGTTGGATTAATAGATCTAATTGGTTTCCAAATTGAAATCTTGTATATAAAACTTCACATAGTCATTTATTTGAGATTTATTCGATTACATTTTCCGTTCTTTTTTCACATATCAGATTGCAATCCACCTGAGTAATAGTACGAGTATTTTTTCATATATTTTCATTTTACTGACTTATCTGTAAATGTCGTATTTTGATATCATCTCGACACGAAATATCATAAAAGTATTCACAATCGCTAATTAGCACAAAATGAAAAAGTTAAAAACACATTTAAAATTAATGTAGTACCAAAAGCGCTTTAAGCTAGAACGGCAAATAAAACGGAAATAAATTTACACGTTTCCGATGATATAAACACTGAAAGATAAGCTACATGTAGCGAACTTGTGATAATTGCATTTTAATTTAAATTTTCATGCCAATAAATGTAATGAAATGACATTTCAATGTGGCAACAAAGAATACGAAAATTCAAATTAATCTGTGGCAATATGTTAAAATGGCGTAAATCGACTTTAGTTAATGTGCACAATTTTCGCAATTTTTATAATATTAAAATATATTCGAAGTACTGTTTTATCTAGAGTAAAATCTTCTACTCGCTAGCCTCAAATTATATATAAAATTTAGATGTAATAAATGTTAGAATGTTAACTGGAAAGCAAAATATGTACTTTGACTTAAGTCGACTTAAGCCATTTTAACATATAGCTTAACAAATGTCCATATATATTCGTTGCTAATGGGTGTGCGGGCATGCTTGTTACAGTGGCAACACAATTTGCCACAGTTCAATGCATAATTGAATTGAAACTGCTGGTCAATGGTTGGAGAAAATATATTGATTTTTAATGAAGCTGTGCAGCGAATTAAAATATTTGCATTTGGATTGAATGCGCGAATTCAAATTAATGTGCGTACATTTGTTGATGCAAATACATATATATACGTTATTATATGTACGTAAGATGTGTGCTCGAATGGCAATATTATATGTCGTTGCATTTATTTGGATTTTGTAAGATTTTTAAGGTTAAATGCGGGGTTGATATTTCACGGTCCTTTTATTTTTAAAATAAAAATTAATTTATAAATATTTGTTATAATATTTTTTAAATTTTTTTGCTGGTGCTCAAAGAAATTTTTGTTTAATATTTTAACGTTTTAGAATGAATAATGTGGCAACACTAAAATTTGCTAAACTCTAATATTTTTCTAGTATTTCATTGTTATTATATAGAATAACAGTTCAAAAATGTTCATAATTTTTTATAATATTTTAAAGTTAAAAATGTGGCAACGCTAAAAAATTTATTTCGATGATTTTTTAAAATTTGTTTTTAGTGCTAAAAACATATTAATTTTTTAATTAAAAACAAAAATAGTCTTACATTCATTAGTAAATGTAATGATTACTTATTTGAAAATGATTAAAAAATGTGACCACCCTAAAAATTTTGTTTCGATGATTTTTTAACATATGTTGGAAGTGTTAAAATATAAATTTAATTTGAAAAAATTTATCTTACATGCTTTATTAAAAGTAATGATTACGTATTTGAAAATGTTTAATCCTTTTTTTTAGAAAATGTGATTTTTTTCGAGTAGTAATTGCCCGCTAGTTTAAAAATATTTATGGCGCCATATTTATATATAGTGTGTTTATATATCCGCCAATGTTGCACTCACGACATAACATTACAGTGCACATGTTGCAACAACATGCCATTACGTCATGTATTTGTCATCTACTCAATTCGCCACGTTTGTAGTAACTTAATAAATATTTAATTATATTCGCGCGTGTCATGTCAATATTTTATTATGCTCATTTGAAGCGTACTTGCATGAATATGTCTGTGCATTTGTATGTCTCTTGCAATGTTGCAATGCAAACACGATTATAATTATAAATGTAATGTTAACGGCATAAAATAATTGTCATGTACCTGACAAATAAAAGTGAAACATAAAAGAGTAAAATCGTGTTGCAATCAATTGTGAAGCGATAAAATTGGCGGAATAAATGCATTTTGCTTGTAAGTAACGGATGTTTTGTAGCGAATTACAAAAGAAAAATGTGAATTTAATTAATAATGCAGCAAATAACTGTAATTTGGATTTTGTTAAATTTTTTTCGTCTCTAAAGGAAAATTATGTTATCTTTGAAATATATTTGTTAAATTTTACTCTTTGCAAACCAAATTTTTTTTTAGTGGCAACTCTAGCAAATGACTGTAATTTTGATAGAACATTATTATTTTTTCTTGAAAGTTGGAAATCATGTTGCACTTGAAGTGTAATAGTCAAATATCACTTTTTGTAAAAGCAAAAATAATTAAATCTGGTAACTCTTGAGTGTATTAAATTGTGATTTACAAGATATTTTTCGTATTAGGTATACATATACACTTTGTGGTATTTTAATTAATTTATTTTTATGATAGGTGGTAGCTCTATTCCAAAAATGCTTGAATGATAGTTGGCAACTCTAAACTAAAAAATTTAAAAATTAAAGGCTTCCAGTACACTTTATGCGAAGTATATTTAAATATCATAAGTGAAGCTCACAGCTATTACAATATTTTTAGATTTATTTTTTCTATAGTAACTCTTAAAAATGTTGCTTAATTTTATATATTTTTAAGGTATTGTTCAGAAATTATTTATGGTAATGTAGTTTGTAGGAATAGTTTTTGTATTATGAGACTCTGGAAATTCCATATTAGAAGCATTGGTCCAATGGATCAAGTATTAATTCTTTTATGTAAATCTAATGAAAATAATTTTATTGTTAACTATTCTAAATATTAAAGCGCACATAATTTATATCTCAAGAAAGCAATTTTCTTCGTAGTAATGCTTTAAAGCCCATCTCTCCGCATACTCACTTTTAGTTCGCCGGTGCGTATGTGCAACATTTTCAAACAATAGCAAATCTATGCTAATTTATGCAGTGCGACAGCTAATAATGCGACAATTTTGTAGCATAATGACATTACAACAATATAGGCGTGTGCACTACAACAACTAATTACACATACTTTGTAAATTTACTTCGAGTATTATCAACTGGAAATAAAAAGTCATCTTCATGCGTATAGTATGTGTGTGTGCAAGCGTGTGTGCCGGCTTCCGCCAGTGGCGCTATATGTCTAGACAATGCGCTCATAAATAATTCGCTAGCTAGTCGATTCGAAGCAGTTCGCCACCATCATTTGTGTGTTAAAGCAAAATGGTTAAGTAATTTTGAAAAATTGCTTTTTGCTTCCGGTTATGTGACCTGAGCATGTGGTAAGGCTCGTACGATACATTAAAGTCAGTTGGTGAGTATTTTCTTGAAAATAGAAATTTTCATAGCAGAAATTATTTTTGTCTATGTCTTGAAATTTGGAAATCTAAGAGTACGAAATTTAATTCGAGGTGAGAGAAAAATGAGAGTTGAAGAACATGGCATATCGAATATACCTCAGAAGTTTGGAACGTCTCAAAAAATCTTTGGTTTGAGCAGCGTCCTCAATAATAATGGAAACTACGCTTGCTGCTATTGATCAAAGGCCGAATCGTTCGAGAGCTTGTGTGTAAGCAAAAGTCGAACATTTAGAATAAAATTCTATATATCGTTTATATCATATATTTATTATTAAATAAAGTTAACTTTATTAAAAGAGTATAGTTAAATTATTATGCCGGCCTGAACTTGTAACAGAACTTACGGCAGTAATAAGTAGTATGTACGCCGCAAAATATTTGTTTGCTTGTCGATGTAGCCATGTCGTTGAACATTTAGAATATCTTAGATGCATTCTAAGAGGTATATTTGACCTTTCCCAATAATATTTATCAAATCAAGAAACTCGAAAATCTCTAGTATCTGAATATAATATGTGATGAATTTTTATGATCTTATAAATCAAAGTCCATGTATAAAAACCTCTAACTTTACACTGAAAATTTTAAGATTTATTTCTGAAAAAAAAAAAACAAAGTTGCCACCCTGGAGGCAAGTCACTCACACCTCGCATGTTTTGATTTTTCATTTGTTATTATTTGTACGCCAAATCAGAGTGGCAACAGGCAAAATTACCGCAGGATACACTCTTACACACACACACACTTACATAAATATTGTTTCACGTTGTTGTTTACATTGCCGTGTCTACCTTTTGCCATGGTGGAAACAACAAGTCAGACGAAGTGGAAGCAACGGCACTTGAGCATTTTTGCGCCACTTGTTTGCCAATTAAATTTAATGATATCGAATATTTTGTTGCCACTCACACACGACGCCAGCAGTTCAAGTGGATTTACGAGCCGAAAATACGAAAAGAAAAAAATATTATAAATTGCAATAAATAAAAATAAATAAATACAGAAACACAAAATTTTAGAAAAACTCAACAAATGAAGCGAATTTTGAATTAAATTCCGAACAAAGTTTAAAGTGGAAACAACAAATATGTTTGTGCAACTTTCAAAAGGAAAAATGCAATACATAAACAGATTTTAATGGCGCATATTAGAAAGTCACACACACCACTGCAGCAAAATGGTGAATAAAAAAGGTAAAGTGAGCTGCCAACAAATCGCATCGACACCGTTAGCAATTGCAACTTCGCCAACAGCTTCAACAATAGCAACAACAAAAGTTTACTTGGTTACCAGCTTGTAGCTTGGAGTGTGAAGTGTTGCTTGGTAAATGCTACAGCAAAGTTAAGTAAAAACTCGTTAAAAGTTTGCCAAACAACTGTGGTGAATTGTGATAGGTTGGAGAGGGTGGATAGTGAAGCCTTTACTAGCTGCTGCAGAAGCCTGGTCTTAAAGATACTGTAGTTTATCTTTATTTCATTTGATTTGCATTTAAAAGACGTTCTATTGAAAATGTGTACGAATTTAATTTTAGATTGGGGCATACTTATGTATATAGGTAAGTCGCTTTGCTGGAAGAATGTTTAATTCTCGTTTCAGCTCCTCGCTTCAAATAAAGAGTCTAACTGGTTACGGTTGAAGACTTCTTCATGAAAAGAATAGTATCGGCGTCTTGTCATCTACTCATCCCTTTGGCTTATTAAGAAAAGAAATGTGTGGTGAATTTCTTGTTACGTTCTTAGTCAGTGTTTCATAAGTTCATAAAATGTTTTCAGATTTCTTCCAATGATGCATGTTAACTCAATTAGAAGGGGGTTGACAATAAAAATCCACAGTGGTGAAATACTGATTTTACTCGGATGAATAAACTGGGTCGAGTTTATCGAGAACGGAAGTATATGACAGAATTAAAGGACTTTCTTAATGAGACCATAGCAAACCTATGTCATAATGTCCATATAAGATTGATAGAAGACATTCCAAGTTTCTTTAAAGATCAGGCCTTTACAATTCCGACATAAAGTCGCCTGTTATTTTAACTTATTAAATTAAATTTCTTAAAGAAGTCACTCAAGTTATTCAATTAGTGTGAAATGTTGTTGGAAAAGTCCTCACTAAGCAGAATAAATATCAATCGAGGTAAATATACTTTAGCGGTATAAAGTTTATTACAAATATGGAGCCTCAGTTTTTCACTTATAACCCGCAGAGCGCTTAAGTCAGCATTTTTTTATGGTAATATAAGTTGTGGAACCACCCATAAACACTTTACTTGCTTGCCTTCTGATTTGCCAACGACACCATCTCGGCATCTCATACTACAAATCTGCCGCAGCAATCAAAATTTCTCGCCATTTTCTACGCCGCAATTCTCGCTTAACAATTTTATATTTTAGAAACACTTAACGCTAAATGGATTCATGGGAATACGCGATTTGCTTTAAATGGGTTTGCTGCCATTACCATTACCGCTATGCTCCGCTGTGAATTATTGAGCGTGGTTGTTGTTGCGTTTGTTGTTTTGATATTTTGGGGATTCATTGCGTTGCAGGAAGCGCGTTCGCCTCCGGTCATTCTGCGAAACTTTCGCCGTTCAAAGCATTTTACATCAGTGTACTGCAATTTTTAGGCGCCCGAAAATATGTATATAGCTTTATATAAGATATATGTATGTATATATGGATCACTATCTGCATATTTATCTATTAATTGGACTTTTATATAATTTTTAACACGGTCCCTTTGTGATTTGGTTTATGTATATGAGACACTGTGGAATGTAAATTTTTATATTTTATAAGTGTAAGGCGTAGCGAAAGCATTTTGTGGCAATGACATGGCAGAACGGCACAAAGTAAAAATGCTGCGAAGTGATTTAATTTAATATAATATATTTTAAGGTAAAATTGCAATAAAATATTTTCATTTATTTAACAGTTGAAAAACTCGTTATATGTTCCATATATCCATATGCTGACTTCTGCAGATTAAAAACTTTCCATTTGTGAAAAGGTTTTTGTTTAGCGTTTATTTTCTTATCGTGTGCAGTGTTCTAGTAATACTACATCTACACATGCTATACGAAGACGGTCTTATAAGCACTTAGTTTGCCACTAACCGAAGAGGAAGCTACTATAGTGTAAAGCAGTATAATCGCTGTGACGGTTATTCTCAAAATTTCAGCCGAATTGAATTTGTAGTTCTCGGAAACTCGGTAGAGTTATTGGGCCGCTTCGACGTTGAGACGGCAAACAAAACGTTGCCATCTTGTTTGTGAAATTTAATGAAAATGGCGCATTTATTTCGTCAGTTATCGCACTTTTAGTATATTTTAACATAACTGTTATATGGGAAGTGGGCGTGGTTATTATCTGATTTTGCCCATTTTCACAGCATATGAAAAAGGGATACATTAAACTATTTAGGGAGCGGGGTTACGCCCACCTTTAAAATAATGGGAAACTGTTATCAAATTATTACATTCTCATTGGTTCGTGACACGACTGCAAAGCTTCAAGTTGATCAGACTTCGGGAAATCAGTGAAAATTGAGCTCTAAGACTCCATTATAGTTAATAAAAGCGTATTAAAAAAAAAATACTCGTCGGACAGAAATTTGAGTCAAAAAATAGTTTTCAGGAGGTGAAAAGGAGACTATGTTAGAAAATAAGTCCCCACTTTTTCTAAATTTTCGTTTTTCGCTTGTTCTCCAATTAATTATTACATCGCTCTCGTACAGTGATTAGCCCTATGCATATATTAAAGTCACTATACTATGTCTTTGTTGTTAATCAAATCAACCTTCGATAAACTGTTAAAAGCTTCGTTGCGTTACTTAAATTTCTTCAACATTTTCAGTCTGTGTTTCAAACTCTATCCTTACTAACCTTCAGCAATTTTCCTGTCCTAAATTCCAACACACAAATACAAAGAGACAATGGCAAACTTGCCGTCAGCAAAAGCAAACCTAATCACAGAGTAATACGAGCCCATACATAATATGGAGCACCAGTACCAGCCGGCCATTTAGCTAGTCAGCCGCTGCTCACACAGCACGAGAACACGAAAAGAACAGCCGACAGTGCTTAACGAAACCGTTTCATTCAATTTTCACAAATTAAATAAATTACTAGAGCAAAAGCGCAAAAATTCAATCAACTCGCCTCAAGAGCTTTACGCCCAAACCCCAGCAACATCGCAAGTGAGCACAACGAGGCCATGCAACAAGGCGAACGTTAAAGAAAAATTACGTTCCACTACGATGGTCACTGAAACGGCACACGCACACAACCACACGCACACACACACAAATACATGGAAAAAGTTGAGAGAAAATAAGACAAGCAACGGATGAGTAACTGTCGGTGGCGATGCCGGTGAATGGTGTGCAAGGCTGTGGACGCAGCCGGAGCATGGCATCAGCTGTTGTGTGCTCACCCATTCGAGATGATGCAACAGCGGCGATTGAGCAGCTATGCCAAGGCGAAGGGATGCGCTACTACGAGCTTAATAATAATGGAAAAGCCACCAACTAGTCAAACAAGGAAGCGAGCAATACAGCACGGTGCCTGCGTATGTGTGTGTGTGTGTAGTACGGAGAGGAGTGTAACCGTTGAAAACTATGTCAATGGTGTCTGCGACCACGGTGCACGTGCTGATGCCACTGACCGCTGCTTGTGGCACCACCGCGCACCACTCCGCCAATGGCGCCATCGTCGTCCCAGCCGTCAGCGCTGCAATTGCTCACCCGATGTCTGGTGACTAAGTACTACAAAGTTGTTGACTTCTCGTTGTGGCCGCTTGTTGGTTGCTCCAAATACGCGGCACGTCCGCTTGCCCGTCGAACGTGCAATTTCACAGCGTTGAAATAATCAAATGGTTCGTGCAACGGACAGATGCATGGTTGGACCGTTGTTTGAAGGGGACAAGACGACACCAAAGACTCTCCAACACAGACACGAACTGATTGTCCTGCGCGTGTATCCTTTTTTGTTCCTATGATCATTTCTATGCAATTTTCATGCAATTTCAATATAAAAGCTAGTGAAAATAGAGCGAACAAAATGTACCGTTTGACTGTGCAGCTGCAGTCGAGCTACGTGATACTATTCCATATCCGTTGGTCAAAGCGGCAATTTACATTGTTGTTATTGTTGCTGCTATTGATGGTGTTGCCACCGTCGTTATTCTAAATATTGTTGTTGTTGTTGTTTTTGCGAGCGACATCGCCCGGAAGCGTCGAAAAGGTAACAAAGCATGTTGTTACAGACATAAACTCTTGCTGCTGCTGACAGCTGAGCATATTCAAAGTGCTTCCTGTTGCACGTGTTGGTATGCGTGTGAATGTCTGTGTATGTTTGTATGTGTGTGTTCTCACTGGCTGGCAGTTGACAATTCAATTGGTTTTATGCTGATAAAGTTGCAATTGTCCTGGGGGACTGTGTTGCTGTTGTTGTTGCACTTCGATTTGCCGGTTATGTTGTTGCAACAATAACAACATTGCATCGCTATGTTGTGGCGTATTCCTTTGGGCAACAGAGTCATTTACTAGTTCATGAATAATAATCAAGGCATTGCGCAAATTGCAATTGCAACTAATGGCTTTGTTCAAATAAGGTGGCAAGGTCTTAATAGACGGAATAGATATTACAAATTAACTGTTTAAATATTTATGCATTGACGGCATAACAAATGTAATTGTTTAATTTGATTGACAAACAAGAAGACAGTACAGCGTGGCGGTATAAACATTTCGAGCGTTTTTAGGTACCCTAAAGTTGGGTGAGAGGAGCCTGCTGAATACGAGAGTATATTTGAATGGAACTAACTCTTCTTATATCGCTTTCAAAATATCAATACGGCGACAATATTTTTTTATTATTAAATTACAGGTAAACTTCTTTTAAGGCTCGCCAGCATGTACTTTATTTCCCTCAGTAAATTTCCCTTCTTGAATACTATGTGCCACTCAAATACTTGTACTCTCGATAAAGATGTGTTCGTAATACTCTCGATGGTATCGTAGCGCTAAATTTCTGGAAACACTTTTTCCCCATATTAAAAATCTTCAGACAAAGTTTCTTCATCGTAGAGTAGAAATTAATCGCAGCCTAGTATCTAGCTGAAATCTCACATGTACTACTCAAATACCGACACCTACTACATATTTGACTTTAGAATTTAGAATTTGGCTAAAAATAAGAGTGATATGCCCGGTAAACTGCTTTCGAGAGTAAGTGGCCTCTTCATGCTTGCAGATTCATAGCGTACTCTCTTCACAATGCTGATAAGAGATATTTCATATCTGTCTAACCTATAACTGTCTACATTTAACTACTTTTCTGCTCATTATATTTGCTCTTCTCTGACAAAAAATGTATTCTCTTGAAGGAACAACAAAATTATACACAATAGAGGTAGTTGGTGCCTTCCTAAAGTTATTAAAGTGGTATAATTCCTTTAACTTTTATTGCTTTTCATTTGCACCAGTCTTTGTATTCACATCACTTGCTTGTTCGATATGCAGCTCTCTAAAGTGTGAAGAATCGAATACAGTTTGTATTTCAAAAGAAACATATCGAACTAGTAATATTTATACTCATAAGTTACATGTTGTCTTCGATTTACTATTCCTCCGACCGTAAAGTTAAAGCTTCGCTTTCTTGATAATTTTGCTATTTTATGTTATTTGACCATGCCAGTCTTTTGGATTTATGCCAATTGTTTATTCGATTGCGCACTCTGTAGGGCTCGCCGAATCGACGACAAGACATTTTGTCTCATTCTGCATAATTGCTTAGACCTAGAATGTTAAAATCCCGTGCATAGAGATTATTACAAAGGAAATATTTTATAATGTACCAGATATCTGAATTCAGAATTATGAAGCTTATATGCTAGGATTTAAGAAACTATCTTACTTTGGGATTACATATATATGTATATATATATATATAAATATATAAATTTATATAAGTATTGTATATACATTGTTCCAGAAACATTTATATACAAATTCGTTTTCGAATTACGCAAATTTATAGACCGTGAAATGTGTTTCTTAGTGATGTAGAAACGTAGCAATTTGCTCGCACATTTAGCAGGAATTGTCATTTGATTTTTATGTTATGAGAGGCAATGAAATGTGTATGCAAAATAACGCTGTAGAGAATTGCTTGCTTACATTTATAAAGAAGTTACACTAATGGGACCCTTAACTACCAATAATTGTGGCAATATTTTTGGCAAAGTGGCAATTTGTACCAATATTTGCATAGATTGGAATTAAGATTCTTGAGAAATCAAAATGGTTTTTTCGAGCAAAGCAAGAAAAATGATATTCCAGTAGCCGTTTATTGGACATTAAACCGAATTGTAAGAAATACTGGGAAAGAAAAACTCTGAAGACCAAAGATAGATTTTCTATCAAAAATATATATTTTCGAAATAGAGTTACCACCTACCGATTAAAGTAAATTAAGAAAAATTATTAAAATTATAATTTTTGAATCAAGTTATCTTCTGTCAAAAAAAAAAAGAAGAAATTAATAGAGGAAAGGACATGTAAGGAAGTGCTAAGTTCGGCTCTAACTGTACATTGTATACCATATATCGCAATTTTCAAAAAGCAGTCGGGGTAGATTTTCAAGTTTTGAAAATACTTTACAAACAAGATATTGCAAGAGTATGAAAATAACAAAAGCTTTTGGAGCAGAGTTGCCACCTATCGAAAAAAATAGCCTCTAAACCTAAAAAGTTGTGAAAATTTAATATCTTTAAGAGAGGATTTGGAGAATATTCAAATCAGACATATTTTGCAATAAAGTTACCACCTATCAAAAAAGGTACAACAGAAAAAGGAAAGATATTTAGAGTTAAACGAATTTTTTAGGTACTTTCTGAATTTATTTTTTTCCATATTGTTGAATGTAGAAAATCTTTGCGATTATATTTTGTTGTGTGTGATGCAAGATAACAGAACAGTGGTTGCCGGTTCTGCAAGTTTTTAAATAATAATGCAACCGTTTTTTTATGTTGAGAGTAAACATGATCGAAATTCATAGAGATAAATATTAATGATCTTTTATTGCACTCAGTATAAATATATATATATGTATAATCCTTTGTCTAATCGAACTACTCTGCTCAAAAGCTTTGCAATGCTGCCGCCATTACTATTTGGAGAACCAATAGCATTACAAATACCTTAATTCCACTAATTAATTGATCGAAGGCGGCAGTAGAGCTTTCTAATGCAGTAGACCGACTTTTCACTTTCAAACACACACACACACACAATCACGAAAGCTCTTCGAAGCGCAAGGCAACGTTAATTGCACGCCAAAGGTATCAAATGCCACTTCTTGTTCTTGTTGTTGTTCTGAACGACGAAACTGAATTAATATAAATATAAAATTTGAAAGCGGCAGACGTACAAAGCTTCACCGCCAACAACTGCACAAAATCGCATGTTTTACAATAACAACAACAACAACAATACGGTGATAACTAAGTTAAACACGCTGGTGAGTTGAGTGAGCCAAGGCCAACAACAAAGGATTAATTGAAGCGCAAAGTGGCAGAGGCATTTACTGTTAATGTGTAAGTGTATGTGTGTGTGCTTGTATATTTATATGTGTGTGTGCGTTTGTGTCGAGACATAAGTGCGGTAAGTTGTGGCGAAATGAGATTAACGGCAGCTCGAAGCAAACTTGCAATGGAAGCCAGATAAATCAAGCAGCAATGCAAGTATACATGTGTGGGTGTACGAATGTGCGTAGGTGTGAGTGTATATACGCAGTGCACATGAGTGTTAGTCCATTAGAAACGCTGATGGTGCTGAAGCTGCAAGGATTTTCACAGCTAATGGTGAGCAACGGCCTAAACTGAGCTACAAACACATACACATATATAAATGTAAAGACAGGCGTGTGTATGCGTGCGTTTGAAGTGCTTGCGCAAATACTTGTGTGAACCCAAAATATTGCTAGAAATATCTGCACTTGAATTTTGAAGACTCATAAACATATATATCAAATATATATATATGTATATATATAGATATATATAAAAACATATGTATATATGTGCGTGTGTGTGTCCGAAAGGTTGCCTTAAGACAAATTTAGACGAACAATGGAATCACAAGACGAACTGCTATGTTATATGAGAAGCAAACAGAAGCCTTACAAACTCGTTATCTTAATTACTTTTATTGCTTCGATCTTTGTGAAAAATCAGCACAACAACAACAACGAAAAGAGCACAAAGTAAACAGCAAGACAGAAGTAAGCCGCCTGAAGGCAGTAAAATGAGTGCAAGGACTCTGAAAATGATTTACTATGGCAAAGTGCGGCAGAAGAGCAGGCAGAACATTTGGAGAAGAAGAAACAGCAGCCGCCGCAGGACTTTTCAACGCCGTGGACGTAGAGCAAAACGCAAAAGCAGAAGATTTACAGCACAAAAACGGAAAAGTGGCTCAAGTGTAAGAAGAGTGGCAACCAGTAAGGGCTTAAGGCAGACACAAACACACACACATACATGTATTTGTGTGCAACTCACTGAAAGCATACCCAAAAAGGAGTCAGTGCAGTGCTTAAGCCTTGCAGGCGACTTAAATATGTAGGAGAAGATGAAGCGTGTGCTTGTTAAATAAACGATAACATCTTAACCTAAATTTCATAATGCTCCAACAAGACTCCACACATACGCACACACACACATGCAAATGCACACACATACATAAGTTCGAGGCGTTGTGAAATTTCTATACTTTATACAAGTTTACGCTCATATTACACGCTTATTGCTTGGTGTTAAATTTTAAGATGCTTTGCGGAGTAGATGCTGCATGAAGACAGCACAGGGCATATAAAATTAATGAATAAGGATAAATTTACACCAAAGGGCATGTGTGATCTTTGAGCGACCACTGAGCGCTTTGTGCGATATATCAACAAAATGTTTGCTAATCTCTTGCACTAGCTGTAAATATAGTTGATTCATTTCAGTGGCAACCCTTTGTTCGAGTTTCTATACGCTCCCGCTTATCTGTGTCATTATCCGTCGCAAAAAGAAGCTTAAGTGTGTTTACATACTCAAGTTGAGCGAAATATAATATACATATATGTCGCAGGCCACTATAAGAGCTGCCACATTTCGCCATACATAAATATATGAAAAGTGTATTCAAGTGTGCTTATCGCTACCGCAATTAGTTTTAACGACCGATAGCAGCTAATGAGCGCTTTTGAAAGGGCGTTGCCCACTTGCGGCGTTACATAACCTACGTTGTTTGCATACAGCTGAGCACTTTACAGTGAACTTACCACCATTTTCCATTTAATTAATTTTGTAGTAGGAAAGCCCACAGGTTTCTAGTTTATATAATGTGGGCGCTTAGTTTTAGAAACACCTATAATAAATGAATAGATACTCATGTGTGTAAATATTTACGAGCGGAATTTATAATAATGTCGAAAAGCTTGTGTTGAACTTGGAGGTGATTTTGACAATACCTATATATATTATATAAATTTCAAGAGTTGTTTTTGTTTTTCTTCACAATCGCTCTTATTTGCATACTTACAGGCGCTGGTTTAAAATTTCACACTTCGATAAAGAGATGTTTGATAATCTAGCGAATGGCGCTCTTTAAATAAAACGAAGCATTAAAAGCTACAATTTGCTGAAAGCATGGAAAATTGGATGCGATGGCATGTTTGTACTGACTCAGGAGCCACTTTTAAAGGCCATAATAAAGATTTGTATTAAAATATTTGAAAACATATTTTTGTCAGTCCGAGTCAAATTTGATCAGATAGTAAATGCCATTGGCGATAATGAAAGCTTAATAATAATTGAGCATAGTATAATATTATAACTGCTATTTTTGATTGATACTTGGTACATAACGGTGTGGAGCAACAGTTATCTATGCGCCTGAAGGCCAAGGATAGCTCTCTTCAATGCAAAATAAAAAATAAAAATTTTTATAATTACTGATGATTGACTGTAGAGATTTTATGAAGTCGTATGCTCAACTTTAGTTAACTACTACTCAGCGGTTAGACACTTATACTCTAAAATTCAACGAAAGAATGGAAAATCTGGTCTCAGCTGCTTAAAAATACCTAAAAAGAAGAGCAAAAGGATGTTAGTTGATTTTTCATTGAATACTTAAGTTGCAATATAATTTTTTTTAGTATAAAGATTGCTTATTCTATTTTCTTTAATATGCTCCATTACAATTCATTCAATTCTATTTTATTTTCTTAACGTTCAGCAAATAATTTAGAGCTCTTTAATGACTTTACATAAAATTGACATTAAGCTAGTATGAATGATAATAAAAAGCGCACAAAAATAAATTGGAGCACATAAATTTTCCATCAATATCATATACCTATATATATATTTCTATATAAATATAGGTAGAATAAAAAAAAATTAAGAAGAATACAATTCAAAGTGATAAAGGGAAAGGCAAAAAGCTATAAAATAAACTAAATCGCAGCATTAAAATTTATTTCGAAAATTTGTCCACTCGAATTATAGTGCATTTAAAATGACCAACCGCCAACAAAAAACTGTTAAAACTTTTTACAAAATATTTACTTATATTTTTTAACAATACGGCAACAATACGCAATATGACTCCCAGAGCAGCACTCAAGTGGCCCATTTAATAATTCACATAGCCTACAGCGTTGAAAAAGTTGAGTGAATGTGGATGAAACTCGCCACTGGCCCGACTGAGCTTATGCCTACATAAAGATATTTGTGTATAAGTGACTGGGTGCGTCCGTCAGTTGGTCATTCAGTTTACCATTGCAAACTGCTGAGCAGCAGGCGATTTTCCACTTTTCGCCGCTATTAAAACTTGCTCGCATTCATACACTCACACCGAAGCAAATATTCAAAGCAAAACTTTTTATTTTTCAAGATTTTTCTCCTACTTTTATTTATATCACTATATCTTAAAATGACACCCAAGCAAGAAGTAGAGGGAGATGGGAAGTTGCTGCTAAGTTTCTAGTTTGTAGTTATGTAAGTGGACCGTGGCAAATGTTGTTGTTGTTGCCCAGTGCGCAAACAAATGGCGACAAACAGCGTATACGCAATGCTTTATTGAATAAATTGAAAAGTTTGTAGCTAACAATCGTTTTTCTCACTCTTATTTTGCTAAGCAAAAGTTTCAAGTTTTTATTTGCTTGCCGTACACACATTCACACGTACACATACATATATAAAGTGTTCCCATCCTACTTGGACATTGTCCTCTTCTACTTTTCCTACTTTGCTATTCATGTTGTTGAGGGAAATTATGTAAACATTCTTTTTATACTTTCTACTTTATTTCTATCTTCTACGCCTGATTTACTTTTTCCGTTTTTTTCTTTATTATTTGCTATTTAACTTCTCCATTTTGCATTCGTTTATTGCTCTTTTTGGCAGCAAAGTTTCTATTTGCCAAGTTAAATGCGCTGATTTCAATAGGAAAATGAGGCTAACAACTCACTAACTTTGCACATAAGCAACAAAAACAACAATAACAAAAACAACGAACTTGCTTAGTAGCAGTGGCGACAAAGTAGTGTAGTCGAGATTTGCAATATGTTACGTATACGCAGTGACTAACTCCATTCAGTAGTTAGATTAGAAGAGAAAGTTAACGAATGATTATGAAAAGTTTTTTCTCTGTGCAAGTATTATATAAAGTTAAGCTACATACATTTGTATATACATATATTTGAATATTTTAGCGTACATATGTTGTGTATTTCTTTTCTAACTAGTGCAAATAGAACATATGTGAAAAGTCCAATGTATAGGGTGGTTCGAGATAATTTAAGTTATATTTAATAACTAGTTTTACCTTTTTTACTCTTGTTTAACAAAAACCATTTCTTGCCTAATACATTAGTTAACATTTTTATGAACAACTTTCGCTGTACTTTTTACTCTGGTTTTTAGGAATACAATTTTCTCTTAAAACTACTATGCTTATAAACACTATTGCGTCCATTAGTTTTTCGCTAAATTTAGCTGTCGTATTTTATTTGTTGGGTACTTATAATTAAAAATTTAAATTCGAATATTAACTAGTATCTCACCATCTCATCAAATTTGACCCAAACTGACATACGTTTTTATTAACTTATTTATAAGCCTCGGCTGAGATGACTTTCAGTGCCTTCAGTGCCTTTAGCGAATTTTGGGTTTTTTTCGGCTTTGGCTCATTTTTAGAGTTCCATTCTTTAGATTGTTGGACAGTTTCGACGTCATATTCCTAAACTCACATCTCGTCATCAATAATCTTGATGAATGTAACACCACTAGTTACGTTGTGAAGCTTCTATTTTGCGACCTCTACTCGAAGTCGTTTTTGCAAAAGAGTAAGGTCTTTTTGTACGAGTCTAGCATTGACACGCTTCATTCCCAAAATATTAACCAAAATGTATTGAGTAGATCCATACGAGTTGTTGAGATATTTCTCTGATCTCCAACACGACGAGTTTCAAACACATTTTTAAAATATTTTTTTCGTATTATTGTCTTTAATAGAGGTGTATGGGCGACCCTTCGTGTTTCCATTGGGAATAAATATTTTCAAGCAAATTCTTTGTTAAATTTTTTTTCGGTAAAAAATCGTCATACAATTTTTTCGCGCCATATACAAACAACCGTGAAACACATATTAATTGACATATGGAGATGAAACTTCACACGATATATAACCTCATAAACGAAAAAAGAGGCTAATGACAGCTTACCGTTACCTTTGAGTGAAAATTGCATAAGGACGTCCATTAAGCTAAATACTGGTTACTACTATAAGTCAGCATTTCCTTTCTAGTTCTTTCAAAAAATCATTTCACAATGCGAACTAAAGAGGGAAGAATATAAGAAAAAACTAAATCAGCCATTGGACCAGAAAATAAATGAAATTACTATACGGCTATTCTTACTTTAAGTTAGGTAAGGTTGCTGTGTTGAATTCTGCAAAAGAGATTTCGGGTAAATGTAATGAAACAGTAGTATAGCGTTACAGCTGGTACGGATATATTGCTAAAGCTCTTCTGTACCAGAGACCACTTTCTAGGTTCGACATTTTCATATAAATCTGCTTTCTACAGCTTTAGTTCTATAGTTATGCAGAATTCCTGGAATTCCACATATTATGCGTAGATAAATTAGCGACAGAAGTTCACCTAAAAGAATAATTGAGCTATATGGGACTATTTCTAAATAATTCGGCCATGTCATAGCTATGAATTCAGTGTTCCTTCCATTAAATTAATAATTTTTTTTATTAAAATCACATAACCGGCTTCAGAACCACCATGCTGTTATAAAACTCGAATGCCACACAGTTAAGCCACCCAGCCGTATGCACTTGTAAAGCAAACGTTATTAAATTGTGTGGCAAGGCATTAGTGCTCGTATTTACAAAAGTGTCCTTTCACTATTCATCAAATAACTGTTCGACAAAAAAGTGTAATGAAGCTCTTATTTACTTTAGTTATTCAGACGTATTAATGAAGTGCCTTTTATACTTGCCACACTAACACATACTAACACACAGATACACGAACGCCTATGCAAATGGCAACTGTATTTCTCGCATTTTATTTGCTTTCATTTCAAAAGAAAGCTGCCCTCTGCACGAGCTCATGCTGGCCGCTCAGCTGTTTCGGTCACACGCTCGCACACATATGTTTTGTGCGCTTAATGCAATATTTTTACACACAAACACACACACACATTTAAGCATAAAGCAGAGCACTTTCACTTAAATATAACTGTACTCCCGCTTGTGGATTTTCACACACCTACACACATATGTAAATTACATGAGACAGTGTGAGGGTAGAGTGAGTATGCCGGCCCACAAGGACGAGTGTGGCACTTTGTTTTTTAATTTTATTTCCATTTTTTTTCATTTTTTTTTTGTGCTCATGCTCTAATTAGTGCTGCAGCAAAGCGTCTGACTGACTGCCTCAGAATTGCTGATGCAGATTTTACTTGCAGCTTTTTCTCGATTTTCTGTGCTTGTAGTTCTTGCTTAGTTTCTTTTACGCTAGATGAGCGCACATTCAAGTTCAACAAGTTGGCATACATTATAAGCAGAATGCAGCAACAACAAGACAGCAGCAGCTTCACAAGTCGACTAATCACTCACACACACACACGCACACACACATTGACGCACTTACACAAAGGCGCACATAAGTTCATTTGTTTGTAATTAAATCTGCCAGTTGCATGTGTGTGTGTGTTGTTGTTGGGAAATTATGAGTTTCACTGCAGTGCCGTTTCAAATTTGTTGCAAGATTGCAGTGACTTACGTGCTTTGGCTTTTATTCACCACTCACCCGCCTTTAACTGCTCGAGCCACATTTAAGTTGCTTATTGAGTAGTTACGAAGGATACAACTGAGTGGCTTTGAATGGCACATTAAATAGGCAGAGAGAATAATTGCAACTTGAGTTATCGATTGGTTTGGCTGCCACCGCAACGCAATCGTTCACATCAAGGTTAATGTGTTGCATGCAACGTGTGGTGTAGGTGATAGTGAAATAAAATTTAGTAGACCTGCATTTATAGTTGGTATTGCAGTCAATTGAATTTGATCAATTGAGTAAGAGAGAAAAAAGATTGCCGCTGCGTAAGTACTTTTAACTACTAATACTAAGTTAAGTTATATATAAGACACTAAATTCGAATACAAAAAGCGAAACTGATGGGTTATCATTTTCAAACTTGATTTTGATACATTTTCGATTGATTTTCGGTAAGTTTTTTCTTGTCTCATGCAAAATGTACAATTTTTACAAATTTATTTTGCACCCTTGAGTACTTCAAAAACTTTTGTTTATTGATTTTATTTCGAAAACATACATAACTGCATATACTAGTACTATACAAATTTAAATGCACGAACATAACCCAGAAAGAATTTTGCCTGATAATCTACAACCCTGTTGGTGCTAAAACTGAAACATACCTTGGTAGCTGGTATAATTACGACACATTTCTTCAATTCCAGCCAGAACATATAGAATATTTGCTATTGAATTTTTCACTTTCGAATAAAATGGTTTTGAAAACAAAGTTGGTAATAATAATTCATATGTACAGAAAATATGGTGTTCACAGTGCTTATTTAAGTATTTTGCAATGCAGCAATCCATTATGCTTTAAAAGTCTAAATTTATTTCTAGTATATTTAAAAGCAGTCTCCAGTTTACCGTTGATAAGCCATTCTTTTTTTGTTTACTTTTATGAGGTCAATGCCCCCTTTTTTACATTTAGCTAAGTCCGAAACCTTTGTTTACATTAAGCCGAGTCCACAACTTTTGTTAACATATTGAAGTCAATATCCATTTTTTTTCTATTTTAGGATAGCAATAATCACATTGTTTACATTTTATGGGATCTTTGTTTACATTTTTCCGAGATCAATGTCCCTTTGTTTATATTTAGCTAAGTCCACAACCTATGTTAAAATAATGGGGACAATAATCCTTTTGTTTATATTTTATGGGGTCAATGACCTTTTTGTTTACATTTTTCAGAGGTCAATCACCCTTTTGTTTACATTAGCAAAGTTCAAAACTTTTGGTTAAATTTAGTCGAGTTCACAACCCCGTTAACATAATGAGATCAATAACCCTTTTGTTTACATTTTATGGAGTCAATTACCCCTTTTTTCACATTGTAAGGTCTATGAAGTTAGCACTGACCCGATTTCATCTACTTGTATTTTTGGCAGCATTAATTATTATAGACGAAAAAGATGCTCTCTGAGTTTCGTTAACGTACCACACATACCATCACCAATATGCAAGTATATGGATTATTAACAATATATTTACAATACCACATTGCTTATGGTGCCAAATAAAATGTGTACCAAGTTTCATCAAAATAAAATAAAGTTTTACTCAAGTTACAGCTTGCAGTCACACGAATTCCAACTCATTTCGTCATTCTGATCATTTATATATACACAACTCTAAATCTATCTTGATTAGTTTTAGGTGATACAAACAACCGTTATGTGAACAAAACTATTATTCTATACTTTGTAGCAACATTTTGCAAGTGTATATTTACTGCTGACTTTCATTTTTGGAATTATCAGCAAATAAACATTTATTGTGTAATTAAATAATTTATTTGCAATTTTTCCATATTAAAACTCATTCAATAGAAATTGTTATGAATTCCACCAATGCGTTTTATTGACCTATTTTGAGCAGAAAACACTCTCTTTTCATGCACGAGGTTAAATGACCGTAGCATATTGACACACTCAGCGAATACTTCGTCCATTTACTTTTATTGGTGCTTTCGTTTAATTGTCATAAACACAGCTGATGAAAAGATGCGGTCACTTACATGAAATACTATATGGTATATATTCATTGCCGATTTAATTGCTTTGCTATAATTGCCTGTGTGTATGTATGGGTATTTTATTGTGTGGATGCATTGCTGGGCATGTCTTGCAAATATTCTTCATTATTCAGCGGAAAAATAAATGCCATTTATTGCGAAAATAATTGTTTAATTGGTAGTCTGTGTCATATGAAAGTACCCTGTAGGAAATTTTATTTGCCGAGATGATCAAAAATTAGCAAATATTTACTTTGTGTATTTATTTTAACCAAAGATGCAAAAGAATGTCATCTATATATTTTTCAGTGAATTACAAAAAACTGTTGCAAATTTTAAACTTTCAAATTATAAGTGATTATCTAAGAGTTTTCATTTTAAAGTTTAAGTTTATTTAAGAGTCAAGCTTGGATCGCGATAATGCATTCAGGTGCTGGTTAATTCTTCTTCTTTAGTAATCATTAGGTTGAATGAATAATGATGTACTAGAATAATGAGGTCCTTAATATACTGTGAAAATGGGTCAAATCAGATAATACTTATAACCACCTACTCCCCTTCCAACGGTTATGATGATAATAACCAAGCTGGTAGGAAAGGGCTTTGTGGGAGCATTTGACAATGGGCCTGGCATCGCCCTCTCGGTGAAATCCAATGTCTCAGGATCTACTTGAACAATTTCAACCAAATTTGGTGTGTGAATTTATTTCTATAATAATTTCATTGTGAAAATAGACAAGATAGAATGACAACCACGCCTACTTTCCAATTAAAAATATTTATATTCCCGCTGATTCTTTCACTTTATAATATAAAACTCAAATATCAATAACGTAATGGGAATAAAACTTTGCTCAAATAGTTCGCTCAAGCTATTTCATCTACCGCCCAAAAAATATGTGGACCTCAGTGTCTACGGTTAATTTTTTGACGAAGGTAAAGGTGAGAACTAGAATTGAAATTCGAGGAGAACAAAAATGGGTAAAATCGGGTCAATACTTCTCTTCTCGCATCTATCGGTGAATACTTGCCTTTGTTTGATATAAACTTTTGCAACATCTGAAAGTATTTCCCCGCCTTTGATCTTTTCAAATTGCAAGGGTTAATACTAATTAATAGTATTATTGTTATCTGAGTGATTTCGATACATACCGTTACTTCAGTACCTTGCCTACTGTCCGATCTATCAATTTTCAAGACCAGTTCCAAAAAGCAACTCGGAATCTCGTAAATTTCCTATTAGGTAGGTGTGATTGCGATAACTTACTGTTGATAACTGCAATAAATGAAGAAGATGGCCAATAAATAAATACTGAAATGAGTGCGACGTGTAGACAGGAGCAGCAGGACCGGCAGGACTACGGCATGAAGTCAACGAGCAGCAACGTTTCAATGAAACAATTTAATTAAAATAAACGGCCCAACGAGAAACATTTCATGCTGTGGTTAAATGACAATTCAAAAATAATAGCAATCATAAATAGTATAACAACAACAACAAACACAACAAATAGGCCGCGAATTGACATCATCTCACTTTGCTCCATGCCACATTGGCCATAATCAATACTATCAGCCAATATCACCATTTTACTTTGTTGTTGTTGTTATTGTTTATGTCGCTGTATTGCTGTTAATTAAAGCATTGTCAAAATTGTGAAATTCGCATGCTTTATTGACTATACGTGCGCCCTCCGAACTACAGCGCGCCGACAGTTTGTCGACCATATCCGCACATTTAAATGTGGCATGCAACGCTTCATTTGGCCGTTAATTCACTGCCAATAAAGTGACAATTGCGCAGGCCATTTAGTGTGGAATACCGAAAACAACGCTGCCAAAACGTTTTTATTGTTGACGATCATAGGCCAATTCGCAAAGCAATAAATTTTGATTGCGCAGAGCGGCGAGCTGAGCAGAGAGCGAGGAGGGAAGAGTAGAGCGTGCGCGAGCCAACTTTTGCAACTGCAACTGCGGTTGCGGTTATCAAGCGTGACCGCTTGCTGACCAAGGACGCGTTGAAAGGATGTGCAACAACAAACACACACACACGCACACATGCAAACCAAAATACGTTTGGCTGGCGCTGGCAGTGACTTTAACCAATTTTGTTGCCCGAAACTGTTATTTTGACTACGGTGTGCGCAGAACAGCGCGTTGGCTTTACATAACCTCACAATTTATTTACATTTATTAAATTTATTACCATAATTAATGCTTATTTGGCGTCGGATGGCCTGTGACCAGCACATAATTATATCACTGCAACATTACTGAGTTACGTGCGGTTGCATGTGGTCCAGTTGTAGGTACTTTAAAGCCCGTGTTTTTATGTGGGTGTGCCACATAACTGCCCTTATATTTTACGTACCAAGGTATGATACATTGCTTTCGTAAATTTATACTGTTATCCTTTTATCGCTGCCAAAAGTTGTTTACTGCAATGGCATCAGTGGCAGCAGCTGCAATAATTGGCCTTGCCTTGTTGTTGTTGTTCGTCGGTTATTGGCCGTGCTTTATGGATTTTGGATAGTAGGGCGATTTATTCGGCTTGCCGCAGATACATATATGCAAACACATTTACGCTAAAGTACATACAAGGACACACTGCCAAATATATTTTGAAGGCCAAAGTAGCGTTTTTGTTATTATAAATAACAAAAATATTTTGACTCTTTTAACGTATTTTTGTTACAATCTGTTGGGTGTTCAAAAATATATTTTTGTTATTAGAGCACTTTCATATGAGATATGTAAAGATTTAATATGCGTTTATTTGCCAGAAATTAATTAAAATTTTAATTACTTTGTTATTTGCTATAATAATAATATATTTATGCTGATTTCGAGTGTTTGTTTATATTGCAAATAGTCAGAAAATTGAGAATTATTTATTATTTGGCAACTCAATTAAGCGATTATATTCACTGGTGAATTTCAAAATTTTTTGATTTTTTTTTGCATATACTATGTATTCTATGTATATCGAACGCACATATATTTGATGATCTGGCAAATGGTTTCGGAGATATGAGCGTATTTGTAAGCATTTTTTTAACATAGTGTAATTGGCATTTTAACTAACGTTTTTTTCAGAGTAGATAAGGATTACTCCTCCGATACAGCTAGATTTTCAATTTTCACTTGACTTCAGATATGTATATTTGTGTAAAATTTTGTATAAAAGCAATATTTTGGGAAGCAGCGACTTTATGAAAAATTTCGACTGGTTCTTCGGTCATTAACCGTATTAATCTAATGTTATAACAAATTTTTTGGTGTTTGGATTTAAGACAATTTTATGCTGAAAAGTCCTCCTACAGAAGAAAATTAGAAAAAAAATTAAGAATTTAAAAAACTGGGAGGTGATGAATTGGGGGTTTATAGAACACATGAGCATACCCATGATTTCAACCCTCCTAGGCATCTGAAGTGAAAAAAAGATTATCAATCTGCAATGATGTCGCAATTGTATGAATTCGCGATAAGTAAAGAAATATTTTTTTTTACAAAATGGTGACTGTTTGAAAAAAAAAGATTTTTTTACTATTTTTTTATGTAAACATTGTATGTGTGCACGATATGATTTTCGGGATCTTACTTCTGCAAGCGGAAATGCATTTAATGAAATGAAAGAATGAAACATATATCAAACTTTGCATATTTTTAGGCGCTCTGCTATGAAAAAGTGATCTTAATGGTGTTGTAAGACGCATATAAATAAAATATTGCATATTTTTTGGCGTTATCGATAACCGACATCAATATTTCCAAATAAAGTTTAACCAGAGAATGTAAATGAATACTCTATTCATAACATAATTAACAGCAGCTCGATCAGTTGAGGCAGGTTTTTTATAATTTTTTCTCACTTTCATAATATTTTTTCTCACTTTCATAATATAAAGTAAAATTGTCACTGAGAATGAATTTTCTATATCAACGAGTGACTTCCAAACTTTCCTTGGTATGTATGCAATATATTCAAGAGCTCTCCACTAAATTATATGTAAGCTGAATTCGAAAACTAAATGTTGCGTACATAAACCTGCGATTATTTATGTTGCTATTTGAGCACTTTCAAAGGAGAACAGTTATTTGGGAACAGCTCGATTGGTGTAAAATGCGTCTACTCCACTCAATTGCATTTTGTTGATGCAACTTTCCACACACAGTGCTATTTAAACTGCATGAAAGCAAGATAAGTAAGTTATGGTACAATATATTTCAAATTATTTAAGATATAATATAAGATTTATAACTTATATAAAATAATATATACTTTTTTTTGATTTTATAATATCTCTTATAGTGATTTCTGGTTTGTTTCCAGCTAATTTATGGTACAACTTAATGCATAATAGCTTTTAAATTTTTTAATGTCAATACATTTAATGTCAACAGTACCTCTTAAAATTCTGAAGGGCATAAGTACCAGTACTTGAGTGAAGGACTTCTAAGCACGGGTGGTGGCTTTCAGAGTTTAAAAACAAAACCCTCGAACCACTTGAAAGAGTAATTCTCGCTAAGTGGTGCTCAATTAACTGCGGGAGGTTCAATTTAAAAGCGAAAAATATCAGAAATATATTTACAAGCGTTTGAAATAAATGATTACATGATTTATTAACAAGAGGTAACTGATTAACAAGCTGAATGTCAATATTTATGAAGAGACATTGCATAGATGAAGTGATCGTGAGTACATGCGAAAGGCATCTAATATTAGTGAGCAGATGCACACGCCATGATAAAAATATTTCATCAAAATTCATTTTTTTGTTAATGTTATTGAAGCCTGAAGGTTATTTTCAAAAAAACCACTGCAGACAAATCGTTGAAGTTTTGTGAACTCAAAGTAAAGTGTTCGTACTATATTACATATTTTTTTCGCGGTCAATTAGTTTAAATAATAATATTATACATAAATGTTTGTTTAACAAATGAAGTTTTTCATGCTGATTGTTAATCTTTAACAACTTTTCTCCAGATTTAATTTAGGTTAACATTAAAACTAAAAAAAAAATTAAACAAATTTTCCAGAAGGAGGTGTTCTCTCCAACTTCTATCTAGATTTGTTATGGCCGATATTATCTTTAGAGTACCCTTAAGGGCATGCCTAGATTATAACTTACTTCAAATAAACACCGGTCCAAGCACTTGTTACAATTTACAAGAGTTACAATCCTTTTCCTATTACTGTGCTCTAAACTACAAGCCGTTACAAATGAGAGCCTGGTTCTGGTGACTATCGAATTATTCTGATCTGATAGATTAGACTAAATTGCAACTTAGCCGCACTTGAATCTGCATGATGCTCATATATTTAGTAATCTGTCTTCACTGCCACTGTGTGGTTCAACTCCGAGACAGTTATTTTGCTGGCCCTTTCATTAGATGATTCTAATGAAAAACTCTGTACTCCGTATGTGTTGACTCATGCTCAGGCAACCAACATTCAGAAGCTCAAATAATTTCAAATGCTCGGTTGAGTATTGAGTTGGCATAGCAATATGGAGAGCATAAAAGCATAATATTCGTTGTTTCCTGAAAAGTTTGAGAAACTCTTTGAAACTGATAAAGAGATGTACCATGTAATAATAACTGAAAAATATTTTCCAATTCAAAAAGCGGTACATTCACACAATAAGAAAAAAGCTTTTGTACTCTTTATAAATGAGGTTAAACTTTGCGTTTTTACTATCACTTCTACGTTGGTATATTTCAACAGTTCTAGATCTATATATCGGATATCTTTAGTTTTATAGCTTTGTCTTTGTCTTCAGAAACAAATTTCTGTGAATTAACAAACTAAAATTTTTTCGATTATACAACATATTTTTATTTTTTTACAATTTCTTTTCAAAGAACATTTGCTTTCAAAATTTAAACCACTATTTACTTATAAATGTAATCTTAAGCTTTATATTTATCTTTACAATTTTAAACAATTCCATTTCTACTTATAAATTTAATAACACGAACGCTTAAATCTACTAAATAAAATTCGTTGCTCTTTAAATCTGTAATATTTCCAACAAAAGCTCTCCTCGAGCACACAAAATACTCCATTTTTATTTACATTACACACGCCTATAGGCAATATTGCGTAATACCTGCGACCATACACCGCATTACATCTCTAAACAGCTCGAGCTTCCTTCGCCGTGCCGTCGTCATTTGACTGCTCCAAACTGCGTCTCTTAGAATTCATTCGCTTCGCACTGCCAATCCTGCAATAAACCCAAAATTTGCAACGACTCATACGTATCGAAGTCATCAGCGTAACGTAGGGACCGCAATGTCCGCGTGCTAACATCGAACGCCGCGCTGGCGGCCCACTTGGCGCTGACGCCGTACGCCTTGCCGATTTTGCACTCGTACTCACGCGGCAATGCCAGAGTCAACGGTAATTGTTCCGCCATAACGGAATGATGCGTGACCAATGCCTTTAACGATGTAAATTGCTTCTTGGCGCCTTTCAGCTTGTAATGGTTGTCAGCCAGCGACACGACGACGAAGTGCTTCACCTTCGTTTCGACGCGCAGACACAGTTCGTAGCTGCGTGATTTGCGGCGTAGCAGGAAGGTGCCGGGTGATGCCTGCTGAAGGCGCTCAAGCGCGGCTTTGGTGGTTATGCGCGGTTGATACCAACTGCTTGCGAGCAACTCGGCCTCCTCGCTGCCGTCGTCTGAGTTGCGGTTGTAGCGGAACTTTTGCTTTGGCTTTTGTGGTTGTTGTTTCAGCTGTCGTTTGCGTTGTTTCGCCGGAGTCGATTTTTCGCTTATCAACTGACAGCAATCGGAGATGCCAGCATCCGAATCTTCGTCGACATGTTGGTAATCAGCGTTCTCAGGGCACCATTCAACTTCTACATCCTCATCCTCTTCCGGTTCTGTGGTGGAATCGGTATACTGTGTGATGTTTTGCCAGCAATTCAACGAGAGCATTGATTTTTGCGGACTAATCGATTTTTGTGGTATACTACCATGTTTTTGTTGTTGTTCATTGTATGCACATTGTTGTTGTGGCGCAACTTCCTCGGCGTCACTCTCCAATGGGCAAGTGCACTGACTACTGCAATCACTGGCGTCCTCCTCATCGGCATTGTACGAGGAATCCAACATGTCAACCTGCATTTGTAGTTGGAGAGAGAGTGGGAAAGAGAGAAGAAAAGAAATTTCGTGAGTAAGCTATAAAAAGATTAGAAATCCGAAAATGTTGCCGCCTTGCTTAGTTCGCTGCAAGCCAACTCACCTCATCATAATCACTGGTGACGTCCTCCTCGGTGTCGCTTTTGCAAAGTGTTGCCGCCATTTGCGCTGCTAGCTGTTTTTCTCGTTGTTGTTGCTGTTGTTGTCCATGTCGTTGCTGAAAGAGTTTCCGTCGCAAAAAGTCCTTCATGCAATCGTACACTTTTGGTCTTTTGCCGGCACTAACGAGCAACTCTCGATCTCCGCCCGTAGCACCCCAGCAATGCTGTTGTTGCAGCTCACCGCGCGCCTGCTGCACCTCGGATGCGTTGCCCACCAGTGTCAGCCGACTGTAGTAGCCCGAGGTGGTGGTGGTGTAGGAGCAGGAGTGCGAGCACGAATTGGATTTTTGTGATGATGAAGACGTTGACAAGTGAGTGACACAGTCAGCATTTGTTGCAACCGGTATTGTTGTGTGTTTTTCTGTTGTCAACACAGGCATTGTGTTGTTGCTGGTGGTTGTTGGCAGAAACTTGCTACTCCATTGTTGATATTTGCGCAAGGCCAAGTCTAGGCTGCGACTTGTCATCGTTGTTGCTGCCATTGTTGCTGTTGTTGTCGTCGCCGCCGCCACTGCGGTTGCAGCTGTAGGCATTGCTGCGACTTCCATGCTGGCGGTGCAAGCGTAATCCGGATATAATTCAGCGTACGCTGGACAATTTGCGCCAAATTGCTGTTGTGGCTGAAAGCAACAGAGAAAAAAGAAGTAAAGTAGTACCGTTAAAATTTTCCGTTTGTTGCAAACTTTTGTAGTATTTGGTATTACAAACATTTCTTTTAATGGGTTTCGCATTTGTAGTTGTGGGCAATTTACCGAAATCGCGCAGAAAATTACCAATTAGTGGGAAATGTTCTTGAAATGCTTGCCAAAAGTGTTGAGCGAAGAGTATGCAGAGATTAGGAGATGCTTTAAAGTGTTTAAAATTTGATGATATATTAAAGTGAGATTTTAGAGAAATTTGTTCAACAAAAAATCATTTTGGAATAAAGGGTTTTATTTTTTGCATAAGAGTTTAATAAAATATACGAATTTTCAAGTCGGAGAATTTCGGTTTAAGGATTCTTATTAATATGTACGAAGTTTTTTCAATATGATCTTGGAGTCTTAAAATTCTGGTTTAAAGACGCTGTCATTGTCGAAATAACATGGTTTAATGAAAACATAACATAGTTTAGTGAAAACTCTTGGACTCTCTAAATGTAAAAAGAGACAAATATTAAAATATACCCTAGAGGCATATTTTTTTAGACTACTGATATTTATAGTTGAGAACTAGACCATTTTTGTCAAATTTATATCGATTAGCAAAGACAAAAACCATTAAATTCACTCGTAACATATTTGGCCACTTCATGGTCGTGAGTAGACTACAGCAGAAGAAAGAAATCTAATTTGAAACTGTGGTCTTGTGGTATATACAAGAGTATTACATTGTTTTTGTATACAAAAGTGTCCACTGAGAGAATCTTCTTGTCATATCAGGCTTCGCTTATAGGTATTCTGTTCTCCTTAAATGTCTACTTTAACCTGCCTTTATAAATCATTAAAATAATACCCATTATAAAATTACAAATGATTTGGTGTATGTGCCTTCTCGCCAGCAAACACTCATAATTTTTGTCTTTTCATAGGGTAATCGTATAATGTGTCGCAACCACTTTACTTTGCCAAGCATGACTTGGTAGAATTGGTTCTTTAGTTTACTGAACGTATGTTTCTCAATAATAAATTGCCGCAATTGCTAAAGCATAGGTTTATATACATATATGTATGTATGTAATACTACAAGTAATACTACTTCTACTCTGACAATTGTCCCTTGCCGAAAAATTCGCAGGATTCGCAATGGGTGCTCAAAGTAAAGCAAGCAACACCTTCTTCGTAAATGTACTGTCATTACTTCACAGGAAATTCCAGTTTTAAGTACGTGTCTATATCGGTATGTATGTATGTCTATTCAACACACCTTAATGCATGTGTTTCTACGTGCCCTGTCTTAGATTTCCCACAAGAGCCGAGTTTTGTCAACAAATCCTGCTGCCTGCCTGAGTCTACTAAGTAGCTGTTTTTCAGTGCAACCTAGCGGCGGTCACGCCTAGCTTCTTTTTTGCATTGAAAGCAGCAAATTTATTGGCATTACAAAGAAAAAGCAAACTAACCGATATGCCACCGTGGTAGTTTCTTGGAAAGTGATTAAATTAATAGTGGCGGATTTGATGAATGAGTCACATATCGCTTAGTATGATGCCTAGAGTGACTCTACCCAGTAGAATTGAAACAAGTATTTGACGTTTTGATTTTTTTTCAGATTATTTTGGTAATAAAATCCTGATTATTCTATTGGTTTAAGCTATTTATAGCAAAAATAATAATATTTATGTTGAAATACCTTTTATTAGGAGTTATGTGATTTGCAATTGGAACGGCTGCCAAGAATATGGTTTTTATTTAGAGTTCAACTACTTGGTGCTAAGTAAAGTCAGTGTCATTTTTGCATTTAAAATCCTCCTAATAGCAGGCAACGTATTAACTGCAGAGAAAATTTAAATTGTAAACCATTGCCTACATTGAGGATAAACCTAGCAAATCCACACACCAACTCTAGAAATATGATGTTGAAGTAATTGTTGCTACGGCTCTAAAAAGTCATAGACCCTATAAAATCTATATATAAATGATCAGCATTATGTCTGTCTAGCTGTCAGTGTATACGTGAACTAGCCGCTCAATTTTTGAGAAGCTGCTTATTAGTGTGAATCGCCAATATCGGATCACTATAGCATATATTATACTTGTATGTAGCTGTCATACAAACTGAACGATCAAGCCTTGTATGGAAAACTTTTATATTGCAGTTCACTTAAAAATCAATGCGACCCCAAGTGAGTATATGAAAAAATTTTTTCGCAAGCGTTGACACTAAAGGATAATCACATTATAGTGGCTTCAAAAGGACATGTGGACTATAAACACACACCACTACATAACTACATAAATTCATATGAGTGTATATGTACATATGTCACATGTTTGCATTATGACTTTGCTTTATGTTCGCATATGTTGCACATTGCCATATTTACTTTAGGTACTTTAGGTTTATCAAGCAAAAAATACTGTTAAATTTCTTTAGCGCACAGTAACTTAATGTGTGTTGGGGGAAAACAGGACCTAAGCTATACGTTGCAGTTGTTGCTCCATGTTGCTCTTTTATATTTACACTTCTGCTGGGCTTGGTGACTTCACTTTACCACTATTTCGCTTGTTGTTTATTTTATTACAATTCATATTTCTACACAAAACTCATTTTTGGCACTTAACTCATTCTTGTCGTCATTTTTTGTGTTCTCAAGCAGTTTCAGAAGTTTATACATGTCCATACAACAACAATAACACAATCGGAACTCTCTTCTTTTTATATTATTTGCACTACTTATTTGCCAGTTACACCGAACATTTTCTTCTACTTTTTTGCAGAGTCACTTTGGGCGTTGTTTTTCAACTTAAATAAAGGCGAGCGGACCAAAAGGCATTTTCTGACTTAGTGTAAATGACGGTGAGTACAAAATCAGGGCATATGTCGCTTATGTGTGTGTGTATGTATTTGCAACAAAAAATAATAATACTTTTGTTTACCACTGTAAAGGCACAGCAGGATAGTGTAAGGGGGGGGAGAGGGTTGGATATACATTCTTATGTAGTGTTAGGATTTGGAGTAGTGAGAGGACTTTTGGGAATTACAAAAAGTCAGTGCGAGAAAATTGAAAAACAAAATCAAAAGTGAGTAGCCTAAAAAGGCGATGCCCGGATAAATGCAAATGCTTAGAAAAAATTTTGAGAAAAAAGTACTTCAGAGAATAAGGATTACAGTTGATTGTAGCGCAAAGATTAGTTGGCTTTGTTTGACGTAGTTTTTGTGAGATTTTTCTTGATTGCTTTGTTACTTAAATAGGTTGGGCTCCTGTGTTTATATAGTAAATTTTAGAAAAAGTATGAAAACATTGCGTGTAAATATGTATTAAATTTTTCGGCATAAGTTTCTAATATGAATAGAACACACCTAATATACAAGTATATCCTTTTTAAAAACACATTTCTGGGATAGTACAATTTGGATTTAATATTTGAAGACGTAAATGGGTTTAACTTAAACTATCAAAATAAACGTTTTAGATAAAAAAATATGTTTGCATGAAAAATATTGTAAGGTCAGTAAATATACCAACAGTCTGAACAACTGAAATTAGAACACTAAAGTAACATTTTGATATAACTGCTGTTTGTTCGATTCGCCACTCTTCAAGTTTTGGCCACATTGCTAACATAAGCAATAGGGATCATCAAATAGCCCTCATTGGAAAAACATTACAATATCAACTATCCAAAAGTATTTTTTTGTGTCTTCAACTTAAAAAGGTGATTTTTGTCCATTTGCCTTAATTCATAATTGTTCTATATAAGCGCAGAAAGCCATAATATTACTCATTAGAAAGCTAGTAAATATTCCATTTCAATTGTAAATGTCTACTAATTACTACTCGTACCATAATTTGCAAGTGAGTAAAACTGAAAGTAAATTTTTTTAAGTACATGAGATTCCTTTGCATTGCCATAACATAAAACCCGACTTTTCATTAAACACAGCAAAAGGCCATATGCCTTCATAACAGACATTTCCACTTGAGAGACAAAAGATGCCAGCCGACAACAAGTTCTGAATGTCCTGAAAATATTTAAATGAGAAATGAGAAGTGAGAAACGGGAAAGGGTACTCGACTAGTAACTCATCAAAGGATAGTGCAGACAAAGCAACGTCTGACAGGGTGGTGTGCAAGGGAAGCAGACTGTCAATAGTAGCAGTACATATTTACTTAACTATATACCATATATACAAGTATATACATAAATACATTCATATCGAACTAGCAAAGCAGTCGAGCGCATAGACAGGAAAATGGCAAAATAATGAGTGCACAAAGGCAAGGATACTACACATTTATAGTACAACGCTCGTACCAGCTGATATACTACATGCATTCATATATAAATACAAACTCATGTATTTGCGATTTTTACAATTTCCATTCAATCATCAATGCCTGTTACGCTGCTCCCGTTCGATAAGTGTATGCCTGTGTGTTCAGGTACTTGAACTTCCTGCATTGAGCGCCGATACGATTCGATTTCAATTGTCTGCTGTTGAATGGTTTGGTGGTTTATTGGCAAACTGACGCGTCCTACCAAATGGCTTGGCAGGCATTCATCATCACTGTGTATTACAATAAGCATGTGCACGTCACATGTCCGTCCGTCAGTCAGCAGCACTGACAGCTAATGCGTTCGTTGTGGCAGTTTCGCAAAAAAATTGAAAAAAAAAAATGCTTAACACATTTGTTCTGCTTTTCCAATGTCCGTTATGCTGCATGCTTATATATAACTTATATGTATGTTTGTGTGTATACATATATGTATTTCCATATCCTTATAGAAATATGGCATATTAATTTTTTGTGTGTGCCTGTTTCGGTTAGTCAGTTGTCTGTGTGTCTGATGCGGCTTGCCAGTATGCGGATCGATTGTGTGGCAACTGTTTTTGATGAACTCGTACGCGCAAACATTTTGATGAACCTCCTGCAGAGGTTATCTGTTGTAGGAGTGAATTTATGGGCGAAATATGGAATATACATTAGTATGTATATACTTATATAATATAAGTTATTCTATATTTCAAACGTAGCAAAATGTATTTATAATTTGATAGCATACTTAATTATAACTTCGCAGCAATATCTGATTAAAAAATGCCGGTAAAAAGTTCTTCAGAATCCCGCAATTTCGGGATTTGTATTACTTTGTATAACGAAATATAATTTAATAAATAATTTGCGGCAGCATTTGATTAAAAAAATCGCATGATGAAATCCCGGTGAAAATTTTTTCGGGATTTTTATAATTTTTTTTTGTATTGGTTATTTAGAATAAAAAAATTTCCAATATATGAATTTACTTTAGTAAAATAGTTGATTTATATCAAAAAACTTAGTCCTTAAATTTCGGGATTTCTGTATTTTTTTTCAACATATATTTAAATTAATTAATATTGTATGTAAAACGTATCACAGAAAATTTCGGTATCACGAAAATCAGAAATTTTTAGATAATAATTTAGTTAGTAATTATTATTTTTATTAAACACATTTTTTAACTTAAAGTTTAGTGAACGAGTATATGAAATTTGCAAACAACTCTACATATTATCGAACTAAAAACATTTTATAATTTTATGTGAGGCCATAAGCGTTTGGTTTTAAGTTTTAAAACTGGCTTTTATGTATGCCGAAATTTCGGGATTCTCTTTTTGTTTCCTAATTTTTTGCATAATTAAAAGAAAGAAAGAAGCTTAACAAATAGCGTTATTTAATAAGTTTATGTGAAGTTATAAGCATGCATTTTAAGTTTCGGGACTGTCAATTGCGAATCCCGAAATTTCGGGATTGCCATTAGACTTTATGATTACTGCTTAATCTATAATAATGCATTTTTTTTACACAAGCCGGAATCTAATTTCAGCAATTTGTGTTTTCAAGCGGAAATTTTTTGAAACTTGTGCTTCTACAAGTACAATACATTGTATGTACTAATACATGCATACATACTAAAATTGCGCATGTATTATAATTTTAATGCTTAAGTGATTTGCTAACCACATACGCATATGAATTTATTGTTAAATGAAGCATGCAAATAAGAACTCGCTTATCTGCAGCTTTCAACAGATTTCCCAAGCACTCTATAAGTGTGCATACACACACACATATACAATACATATTTACGCACTTTGGTGCACTTTAATTAATGCACCCTAAGAAATAAAATGTGTAAAGCGCTCATTACACGCCCATTTGTTGCATAAAATGACGAAATTGTATATTCTATGCACTAACGGCTTCCTGTCGGCGCTGAAAGCAATTCTTGCAATCAATAGAGTGAGTGGGAAAAGTATGCGTGCACATAAGCCAGGTTTGACTCATTCTTAAGCGTGTGTGTAAGTTTGTGCACGCTGCTGAGCAATAAATAAGATTGGTGCGCACCTTTTGTAGATAAAAGCAGCAAAAGCCGTCACTCCTAACACACGCGCTCGCTGAAAAAGGGTAATGCTTTTATCCTTTGAATTTTTTATGGCTCAAATGAAAAGAAAAAGTGCTTGGGTGCCCAACAAACGCATTGCAATACAATAGCAGCGTAGTTCTAATATATTACGGTGTGTCATGCCGTGAATAGACACACATTGAGTTGCGCATGCGCAGCATAAATTCATAAGCGGGCCGCAAAGGTGTTAGTAGCGGCTATAAATATACAAAATTAGTTTAAAAACACCTTTTTGAAATTTTTTTATACAAATTTAAAGATTCTAAAACTACTTTTCGCGTTATTATGCTGCACTGGTTAGTTGGGATACTCAAATTTATTTGAAAATTTTGTGTATGTATCTGAAGACTTTTTGTATGTATATGATAGTAGTTTAGCTATAAAACTCTTATATTGTTTGTGCTGTTGAAAGCAATACAGTCGACGTTGAAAGCAGCTGAAGTGCGTCTATCAAAAAACTGGCGTTGAATATAATAGAAGTAGCAGTTGAAATGCGTCGGCAATAAGCGCGCTTCCTTCTTGAGTAAATACTATTCTAAGCAATATAATGCTAATGCAATTATAATGATGCTACAACAACAGCGTTAGTGAAGCATGGTGCCCACTGCATCCACGCAACTCTGAACATAACGAAGGTGCATGTGCAGCACATCCAGAAAGTGGAGTTAGGCATTGAATTTTTATTTTGTTTCAAATACAAATGCACATAAATTTGTTTGTGGATCATCAGCATTCAGATTAAAAAGCAACAACACTTTTATATCTATTATTTCAGGCTCGAATTTATGCGCGAGGTGTTAAATATTTCAACTGGTCTTAGCTGCTTTGTTATCCGCTCAACCGAAATTGCAACAAAAGATGCATTTTCATGCCGCGGGCAGCCAAATATATGCATGAGCGACATGCGTATTTATTTTACATTAATGCAACAACAACATTATACTATTTGTATAAATGGTTTTAAGTGGTTTGAAAATATTAGTTGCCTGCTAGCTGTTGGAGTAGAGGCTTATAGGCCTTATAAATGACTGTTAAAAGGTCATCAATATGTTGGTGTATTACTTTTGAAAGTGTGTGTGCGCGTGTGTTTTGATGTTTTAATGAAATTTGTATTTTCACATATGCACATATATATGCATATGTACGCACATACATATATAAATAAAAACATTTGTGCCTCTGAATGAGAGGTAACAATAGCATGATCTTCATGGCATAAAATTGTTAGAAAAATGACTTTCTTTGTTGTTGTTCATTACTTGGTAGAAATGTATGAAAAAATGAATATACTTTTTCAACATTCATACAACTGTTACAACATAAATCTGTTTACGCATTGTTTGCGCCCTTGAAAACTGAGAAGATTAAAAAGAAGTAGAAGTAGAATGAAACCAAAACAAAAAGTACTCATGTCAAGGTGTGTTATAAATGCCAAAGCATATGTTCTTTTTGTTCCATAGAATATCTTAGCTGTGAAATTGATTTATTTACTGAAATGCATAGCCATGCGATTTGTAATTTATTTATTTATTTAATTTTTGTTTGTTCTGTGGTCGTGTTTGCCATGTGGGTTGAAGAATGAAGTGATTACAATCACTGAATTCCGAGTATCTGTCCATATGTGCATACCGAACCTTTGCCATGCCCACAAAACGCCAATAATTGAATGCTATAAAGTGCCTTAAGGGTGTCATATCTCGCGAACTATTGGACCTACTCGATCGATTTAAACCAAATTCGGTGGGAATATTATTCTGACATTTCTACATGACTGTGCGAAATCAGACAAAAACCACGCCTACTTCCCATGTAAAACCATTTTAAATTCCATCTGATTTTTCGCACGCCAGTATACAAATCAAGAAGCAATCGATTTATCCGGTGAACACTTTGCACGAATAGTGCTTTTATTGAGTTGTGCCATCTATGAAAAAACATTGTCTAAATCGGACAAAAACTATTCAAGCGCACAAATAACGAATATGAGGATCATAGTTCCTATTGCGAACTTTTTATCGCAAATGTCGGTCAAATTGTACGACATATATAAATTTGGAGAGAATCCTTTTGTAATAATAGTCGACCTGTATGCCAAAAATGGGTTGGATCGAATCAATTTCCGATTTCCAATACAATTCCGTTAGCCCCCTTATACCTAATAAAAATATTTTCAAACTTCTGGTTGACTTTACATCGCATATATCGGCAAATATGAGAATGTGTGAGTTAGATTTAGTTTTTAACTTTTTTATTTCCAATTTTACCACATTTTTTTCTTCATTTTGTACGATGTTTTCACGGTATGTATGGAAAAAAAATTAAAGTTTTTTTGGCCCACCCTAATGTATAAGTTGTTCTGTGTCAGAAGGTCAGTAAATCAGAAAAAAGTTTTTTGAGGTTATGTTTTTATTACGCTTTAAGGGCGAATTTTTCACCATTATATTTTTTGTTGTTACTTACTATATAAACATATTCATACTTAGCAACACTTGGACTTATGCATTTCAGCCTGTTTACCGAAGCTAACCAGCATCTCAAAAAATCGGCGAGAGCATACAAGTGCATTTTTTTGAGACGTCAAGGTAGATGCGGTACCAACGGCAAAGTTTTTGGGATTTTTAATTAAAAAACATTTAAATATGTAACTTTGATATGCTTAATTGTTTAAATAAAATATATGATTGTATATATTAAAAATAATAGTAAAGATACCATTTTTGAACCTTTCAAACCCACCTAGCCCCTTAAGCTATTTTGAAAGACTACAAACCAGCAGACGCTTGAACTATTAAGAAAAATTAGGTAGTTAAACAGTTAACGAATGATTCGTTTAAAGAAACTGCCTAGTTTCTAATTATAATTAATTATTATTTGTACATATATCTACTTCTATAATCGTTGTAATTTGTTGAAATGGCTCAAGTCGACTTAAACTAAAATCACCAATTCGAGTTCTAGTACTTCTCTGGACATTATCGTTGTCGTTGTTTTATTGTATTGTATGGAACTTCCAACTATAAATTATTATTCAAGAAAAAACAATACAACGAGCCTCCAAATATTACTCAGAATAGGTCAAATTGCCTCTATTAACTTAAATCGACATAAGCTACTTTAAAATACTGGTGCAAATGTACAGATTTTGGCGCCAGATTGGCTCATATTGCTCATCATGTAGTCCCATTTTAAATTAGCATCATTTTTTAAACAAAAAAATTGGACACTAAAAATACATTTCTGACACTAATTACATTACAACACTAAAATACATTTCTGCTCCAATTGTTTAAAAAGCTTTTAATAAAGCAGCCGCAGCTATTAAATAATTGCCGGCAATTAATTTCATAATATGAAATAGCAATATATTTTGACACTAATTAGTCGGCTAAATGCAGTGAGGGTGGCTTGGTGACGGTGGCATGCGGCAAGCATATCAGCAAGCGCATAACATGGCAACATGGAAGCGTGCGGCCAAACTAAGCGAGGGAAGTAGCAAAAAAATTGAAACAGCAAAAAAGTATGTTCAATTTTTTATAAATCTTTTTTCCACGCACTCTTTCGAACGACACATGTGTTTTCCATGTCGCTAAAAGCCTCTTTAATGCCACGGCAGCAAACGGTGGGGGAAATATCTAACTACGGCGCGCTCGAAAATGCTTTAAGCCCGTTATGCGACAGCAGTGATTGCCATCGAAGTGGGGGAAAGTGAGTGCTGCGTCATTGTAGAAGGTAAAAAGTTGAGACACATACACACACAAACCTACATGTGTATACACAAGGGCGAGCTAAGGGCTTGAAATCAGCACCATTTGTACGCAATTGATCTCTGCTAATACCAGCGGCTATACCAACAAAGCGACATGGCAGCGGGAAGAAACAGAGTAGCAAATACTGCCTTGGTGATTGCCTTGGCGCCGGCTAATGTTATCAACAGTGTAGCCGATGTTTATGTAGAAAAAAGCATTCACCAGTAACTCCTAGAAACAATCGGGCAGCTACCGGCTGACGGTAAAAATAAAGAAAAAGTAGGTCTGACCTACTACCCACTTTTCTACGGACGAGCCCATACGAGAGAGCGCACGCACAACCGTATTTCGCATAAATCCTTTGTGCTAATACCTTTTTGACTTCTGCACAGATGTTCTAGTTGCTACTTGTCAACCCCTCAATTTCGATTTTATTTGAAAATATTTTTTTAATCGCTGTTGTGACATAAATTTTTTAAATTTTCAATCTTATATTCCTTAAGGTACTCGCTGTGGTTTGCCTGTACCCGCCAACCCCTCGTTTACATACAATTGGCTTCATTATTAGCACTCAATACTGGTGCCTCGACTGGCAACCGCAATGCAAAAATGGAGGTGTGTACAAAACGTTTGAAATGAAAATTGTTAGGGTTGTTTAGTGAAGTACGCAATGCGTTGAAAACAGTTGAAGAGGCTTGCCACTCAAACAGCTGGTGTCTTTAGAAATTAATTCGATTGTTTGCGCTTGGTTCTAATTGTACGAAAGAGTCTTGAGCTAAAAAAAAAAAATACAAATGCATTATAAAACAACAACAACAACATAAAACAAACCTAAACAACAGTTGTAGATATTGTTGTAATTGTTGTTGTGTTCATTTTATTGCATGTGTTTCGAAAAAAATGCGAAAATCTTGATTCTGGTTAAAATCACAATGTGTAGTATACATATAGGCATACGCTGAATTAAGATCATCAAACAGTTAGCGGCATAGAGCGAGAGTGCGGATGAAATTATAATAAAAACCGGTATAGACTTTTATAATTTTTAAATTCATTTGAGTAGATATGACTATTTTCTACTGTAGAAAAAAAATACTGCCTACATTTAGGGTGTGATTAAGTTCATACAAAAATATGCATATATTTGAACGACAATGAAAATTACTGTTACTTGGTCTTCTGAAGGTTCTTTGCTGAATCCATCTTTTACTTAATTAATTCATTAAACTTTTTAAAATAATCTCTAATTAAACACATTATTAAATGCAATAGAAATATGTAAATTAAGTTTTCCACGAAGTGGAAGGAAACGTTGAAGAACCCATAAAAATATATATATAAATGATTAGCGTGATGCGCTGAGTTGCTTTAGCTATTTCTGGCTGTGCATACTTGAACTAGGACTTCGGTTGTTGAGATATTGAGCTGAAATTAAAATCTCTGAACAATTTTTTTAGATCTGACCGCAATAGCATATAGCCGTCATACAAACTGCTCGTTGAAAATCAAGATAAATATATATTTATGCCCTCATGCTATAAAAAATGCACTTGTGAAGGGTATTATAGCTTTGGTGCAGTCGACATTAATATTTTTTCTTACCTGTAGTTGTTTAATTGCATAAATTAAGTAGAAAATAGAAAGCTCATACAAAATGAAGCATACATTTTGGAGCGCAGTTAAATTATTGTTTCTTTCAAATATGTTTGTATTAAGTTATGTTATTCAGGGTATGTTTTAGACTAAGAAACTAATTCGTACGGAAGACTTGTGTTAGCGGAAATTTAGTTTTAGATAAAACTGCTCCCTGAAGAAATTATAAAAATTTAATTTGTGCTAAATTAAAGCATGAAATTGAATATTAAAAGGTTTTAAGTGAAATATATAGCTCTTCAAATATTTTCAAATTTAATTTGTACACATTTTTGAAATTGGGGAATTTGAAAATTGTATATTTTATGTTTTTAAATGCCACCAAATATATGCAGTTATGATATGTTTTATTAGAGCAATGCCTTTCCGTCATCTCTCTACGAAAAATACTCTTAATATATTTATAAATATATGTGTGTGTGTATTTGTCGTATATTTGTACAACATATTGCATAGTGTCTGTCGGCAACATTAAAGTCATGACTATATTCAGATTTCATTTTTAGCTGACACTTTTATAGACACGACTAACACCCACAGGCGCTTTGTTTACGTATATACATAAAATAAAAATTCAGTACATCTGTACATACCTATATATTCCGCTATACATATGTTCACACTGTGCGACTTGTGGCCAATTTTTCATAGTCCATTAAAAACTTGAGGCTGCCGTTCAACACCAACACACTCACACATTTAATCGCATATTTCATTCAAAGCCGCCAAAAAAATCGTTTTTCATATGCTTCTGCTTTTGTTGTTGTTTTCCAGTATACATATTATTTTAGAACATACATATGTTAGGCAGCATTTAAAATCAAAGTTTATGACACATTTCCCTTCACACAACTGCAGGCCTTATAAAACAATATTAAAATGCCACAAAATAGACGATAAGTAATGTCAACGACAGCACAAAAGCTCAAAGTGACGCACACTCACACTCAAGTACATGAGAGGCAACTAATTTCATTGAGCTCGTGAATTATAGCGAATATCGCACACAGACACACGCACATTTCACAAGTGACAGGGGGCGGCAGCGAAGATTTACATGTCAAAAAGCATAGCGGATGAGTTATACTTGTGTGTAAGACAAACACATATATACTTGCACATACATATACACATGTACACATCGATATATCATACTTAAAAAAAAACAATGCTGGAGTTAAGAGAGCATAGTGTGAATGGGGTTATACTACAATATACAACAGTAAATGATTGTTTGTATGTGTGCACCCGAAAATTTAGTTGCTTTTGTAATGCCTTAATTTTTTGATTGAAAAAACTATTGCGGGCATATTAAATAATTCAGCAGCAAATCCAGTGGCACTGGCTGCTCTCACACATACAGAGACATACTTGCGCATAGTTCACAGTGTCATAAAAGTTTTACGATATGCCTTTTCACGCCTTTCAGCACACATTTCCTTTCAAGTTCTTCTTTATATCGCAGACGCTTAGCTTTGTTTGTGATTTAGTTGACTGCTTGTGGTTGCACGCTGATTTTGTGATCTAATCAAAGTCGCACACACACCCATACACTTTTGTATACAAACACACACACACACAAAAATGTATTTCTTTAGTTGCTGCTTCAGCACTTTATTGAAACATTGTTTACCCGCAGGTTTTTGGATTTCTCTATAGCCTCTATGGCTTCTTCGTCCGCTGCTGCGGCATTAAATATAAATTCTAAATTTTCAAATCAAATTTTATTAGCCATAAAATGCTTTGCTGCATCACAATTAGTTAAAGTTTCACATATGAAATCCCTAACAGCAACAGCTGCTGCCAGGGGTGATTCCAGTGCATTTTACAAAGTGGCTCATAAAAAATCCTTCGTGCGCATCGTGCGGCCCACATACAATGTTGTTGTTGTTTGCTTTTGAGTTGGCCTGTGACTTTAAAAAATGTTGTATTTTGAGGCGTTTTGAGCATTTGATTTGCATAAATATGGGTCATTATAGCTCTAAAATAAATATGTTCGATTTTGATTTCTTGGCTTTTGACGGGTTCATTACAACGCTTATGAGTTTTGATTGTTTTTTATGGTCACACTGAACTGAAAACATTAATATGTGAAGTATATATTTTGAGCAAAAAATTTATATGTATCACTAAAAATGTTTTTTAGATGTCTATTACATGTGATATTCATTACATATCAATAAAGAAAATTAAAAAAAAAAATTGTTTTTCTCAATGCACAATAATTAAAAAAAAATTCCTCAAAATACTAATATACAAAAATTTCATAAAAAATACACCACTAAAATATTTTGAAAGTGGCATGAATATATATAATATATATATTCACAATCACCGTTTATTTCCATATAGTACAGTTGCAAATATGGAATTTATTTTAATAACAAAATTTTTTATTTCAATTTATAAAAGCATTCTTGTAAATCAATCTACAAGTATTTTTTAATAAAATAAATATAATTAAAATATGAATAATATTTTTTTTGTTATAAATTTTAATTATTGTAATTTTATAAAAAAAGATGTTGCCAACTTTTTTATTTATAAATATTTTTTAATTAAATAACGATTTTGAATTATATAATTGCTCAGTTATTTGAAAATATTAATTAATTTTATATTGAATTTAACGATTTTTCCATTAGGGTTGCCAACACATTTTATATTTAATAGCAAAAATATATTTAATAAATAGTTGATGTTTCTTAATTGATTAAATAACATTTTTAAAAAAAATAAATAATGGTTCAGTGAAATGGAAAAGTTGCAGAATTGCCATACACATTTTTAGGATATGTATTATAGTCTATGTGTCAAAAAATTGCTTACCTCCAAGTCATTCTAAACATAAATTACGTTTCAGTTAACAAAATTATATATTTTTACATAGGGTTGCCGTTTTTATAATATTTGTAGTAAAAGTGAGTCATTTTAATAAAGCTTTCAATACAAAATCTCAAGAAAACTGAAATGAAGTTCTAACTAGTTAGTTGATAACTAGCAAAAACAACTTTCGTACTTTTAGCGTCAGTTAAAGACACATGTGAAAATTATTAACGGACTAGTTCGCAACTAGTTTTATATAAAAATTTTAATTAGACCTGTACAAAATATGTTTTTATTAACTTATTATATAACGGTATGCAACAATTTCTGTGAAAGTAGTTCAAAACTAGTACAAGCAACTAGTTTTCTACTAGTTGCTTTTAAGTTGCACATAATAATTTAACATCGAATGTAGCTACAAGTATTAGCTTTTTACACACATATTCCAAGCCACACACACACACATGTACATCTGCACACACATTTAACGAATATCACTTGCTTTATTGTGCGCTGTCGCCTGTCAGTGGCTTTGTGTATGCACAATGCTGTTCAATTTTGCAAAATCCACACGGAAGCCATATGAGACAATATTCAAATAGATGACAGCGATATATCGATACGATTGTCTGAACTGTGGCAGGAAATTGTGAATAGGCAGAAAAAACTCTAAACAATGCGAAATGCAAAACTACGATTTTAACACAGACATAAGCCGACATCGAGCGGGAATAGTGCTTGAGGGGAGTAGAAGTTAAGGCGGCTGGAATTGTCTATTGCATTGTGGCGTTGAAATATGCAAAAGTTAATGCATTTGCTTAGCAATAGTAAAGCTTAGAAACTTTGTATACAAGTGGGACAGATTGTCTCGCTTTAGAAATAAATAAATAAGTTAAACTGCACGAGAAATGGTTGCATTGTAACGGTAGGCGCAATAATTCATTACAAAAGGATGCCATATTAAATGCATTTGTATACCGTTGTGTGGTAAATTAAAGTTTAATGCTTCTGGAATAAGAAAACATTTTTTTGAGAAATTTTCAATTTCGTGTTTTACTCTCAAAATATATTTCTTGCACTTGAAAATATTTTCGTTAAACCTCGAAGAACTCTATAGAATCCCGAAAGGTCATCTACTGTGAATAGAACCAGGTAAATTCCAGAATTTTGTTAATTGATCACACTCAACTTTGCCGTTAATATATATTTTGTAGCACGTTTTCCTTGTATTCCACGATTTTCTTAAGTTTTCCACACATCGCGACATGTTGAGTGCCATGTAAATGAAATCTAGCGTGAGCACAAAACTTGAGTACTCATGCTGGGTCTTGACATGGCGAGCGCAAATGCAATGCAATACAATTTAGAATGCGCTATAGTTCAGTGAAAATCAATAGCATTACTTTATATCGGCATATACGTGCGTGCATATGTGTGCGTGTGCTGGCTTGTTTGCCTTTAACGGCTTTCCGCGCGAGAGATTTTGTTGCAACAACGTCTGCCTGTTAGTTTTCCATGTTTTTCTGTGTGCTTTCCTTTATTTGGCTTTTTGCTTGACAGTCTACAAGCGCGCCTTTTGCGTGTTCACAACAACAAGTTAGCATTTACAGCTGTCTCCGGCTTAAGCTTAAGGCTTTAAATGGGTGTTAGAAATTTTATTTGCTGTAAAGTCGAAATTACTTAAGGTTCTCTTATGCATTATATAATATATGAGTATGATATATGTACGTACGTACATATATTTTGTATCTATGTCGTGTGTATTGCTGCTGTCTGTTTTAAGTCTGGTTTTAGTCGACATTCACTTTCGAACACTGGTTCTCAGCTGAGTGATTAACTTATACCATATTTTCTCAAAAGTTTACTCGATAAAAGACGAATTTAAATAGTTTAAGTTTATCTCGAACAATATGAGACATGTTTGCTGTAAAAGAGCACTCGATATATCTTGGTATGCTATACACGCCGAAAGAGGTATGAAAGTATGTTAAGTTGATAATTTGAAGCACAGTTAATTGGAAAAGTAGAAGGTTCAGAAATGATTTTTATGCACAAAAAATACAAATATGTAAATGTAAAACTTTTTGAGAAAATCACCACTTTTCGAATGTTCACAAAACTCTCCAAGGTGTTTATCCTCTCTCTCGCGCTCCCGATCTCTCTCTCTCTTTTTTCGATAGTTTACAAACCTTTATACATTAATTGAACTCATTTACAGTTTTCACAAAGCTCAGTGTTTTAATTCTATAACCCGTAAGTGTGAAGACATGTAATTCTTTCAGCATCGTGAATTATGATCCATGAAAAAATTGTGAATTTTTATAGATACCCTACCAAATTTTGCCGATTAGGTCTATTCCGTATGCATTTCTTAGCATTTGAAGGTAACTCATTGGTTTTAAACACTCTTCCGTAGTTGCGTGGTGAAGTACCTAAGTTGACTTCGACTGTACGTATTCAAACAAACATTTCTAAGAGTGATAATGGTCTCGCTAATTGTCAAATTTTATGTAAATGTATCTAAATTGGAGACCATTTATTTGAACTCAACCGAATTCGGTTAAACATCGTGTTATTCCACCCTATGTAAAAAAGTGAGCATTGGAAATCATTGATATACCTATAAAAAAATGATATAAATAATATCGATATCTCTCTCATAATTCAGTCAAAATATATAAGATACCAGCTGTTTTCGATTTACCGAGCATTGGAGAGTAGCGAATCGAACAATCGATACCAGATGCTCAAACAAACGGGCAGCATTTGTGATGCAACCCTGTGTTAATTTGTTTTCTGAGGCATGCGCATTCGTATTGTGATTCTTTCTTTGGTCAAGAATTCTTCCTTCGTCTTTTGTTTTCTAAAAACAATTATAACTGGTTTTTATCTTAAGTTTTAAAAATCAAAAAATAAAATAGTATTTTCATTTATGACAACATCTTGTCGTTTTAGCTATTTCCAATATCAAATCTGCAAGATATCCGCATACTCTCCCCAGTCGAAGATATGCATTGGAACAATAGAGAACCCTCAAGTTAATAACACTTATGAATTAGCAATACTTACAATTTCGTACTGTTCTTTTTTTAGATCGCGTTTGACGGAAAAATACACAAGTTCGTAACGTCAATAAGAAAAGTTTGGCAGTTGACAGTTCGCTCCGTGTATGACGTAGCATAACGGGATTTTTTGACAAGTAATATGCCAATATTAGATTTTGATATTCTTTTGAGTAATTGCTGTATTCTGTTCTTTCTTATTTTCATCGGATTATTTAATGTTTTAGTAATTATAAATCGGTTTTGAAAAATATATTTAAATTTGTTTTCGCATATTTCAGAATATAATTGATAAGCTAGTAGGCGTTGCCTACAGCGTTTATACTCAAACGCGTGTGGCTTCCCATATGTCGACAATAAATTTTCCTCCAAACGAGTCTAAGAATCAGCGGAGCGTTTCAGTAGTATTATTCTATAATTAAAAGGCACGTGCCCGGCTTAACTTCTTACTAACTCACGAAGTGCATTTGCCGTATGCAACAATTCCGAAGTGATGCTACTTATGCAACACCATAAATGCATTCACCTCTGTGTGAAGAACAATGCAGTTACTTTGAAGATTAATGCGTCTCATTGGCAGAGCGTCTTAACGCAATTAATTTTAATCAATTTACGATTTCTTTTGCACCATTGTGTTAAGTGAGCAGTCAAAGAAGTGCATTCTTCTAGTGCTCCGCTGCCAAGCGAGAAGAGTAGGTGTTGCAGGCAGACGCAGAAAGCACAAAAAATAAAGTAAATATAGAAAGGTCGAAAGAAATATTAATGGAGGATATATATAGAAATTAATAAGAGTGTTTAATTGCTTTAAATGTGTGTGTGCGCTCGCGCCTTTGGTTGCCCTCGCGACTCAACGCGCTTTTATGCTTTTATGTTTGCTTGTGTGTGTTTGTGTGTGTATGCACTTCAATACTTGTGCGAGTGTCGGCCACATTAAATGCTTAGTTAGGAATTTTGCTTTGCTGTCATTCGTACATGTGTCGTACAAGCTGTTTGATGTGCATCCTGTTGCATGCCCCAAAACTCCAGCCGGCACAATTAATCACTGCCCTTGAAAATTTTTGAGTTGAAAATAGCAGCGGCAGCATGTAAATAATTTTTCTTCTTGCCGCGCGTAGTTGTTGTTATTGCTTTTATTTCTTGAAAATCTGCTTAATGCCAGACAGTGCAGCGGAGAGTGCATTATAAACGTTTGTCTGGCATTTTTATTGCCGCATCGAAAGATTTGTATATGTGTGGGGGAATTATGGCCAGGGGTAGCGTACTTGCAGCTTTTTATTTCGATTTTCTCTGCTATTTTTTATTTATTTGTATAACTATGCATGTGTGGGTAATGTTTTTTTGCTGCCTAGACTTCTTTTCATGGCCACAAGCTTAATGCATACCTTTTAATGCCAAATTGATGCGGCAGTGTAGTTTAATAATTTTTGTTGTTGTAATTTTTGTATTTGTTTTTTATATGTTTTTATTTTAATTTTTGTATTTAAATTTTTTTTTTCAATTTATTTTTAAGTATACTTTTCGTTTAATTATTTTAAAATTATTTTATTATTTTTATATTGTATTTCTTTAGATTTTTATTTTTTTACTTATTTATTTCAGCTTAAGGTGAAAATATATATTTTTTTGGTTTCTTTAGGTTAAAAAAAATAATAATTAATAATTAAAATTTATTATAATACATTTATTTCTATTTCTGGCTTGAATTTACCTCCAATAATTCTAAACTAAATAAGTATCCAATTCTTTTTAATATTCTGTTCTCGTCAAAATAATTTACAATTAATTTTTGTTTTCAGTCACTCTTCCTTTTCTGCCTTTAATTATTCAATAATAAAAGCACTCCATCACCACTACTCAACGCTACCGCCCTTTTCAGTCCCATTTCCCACTTTCAGCTTTCTTATATTCAATGTCTACAAAGAAGGGCCTTTGGGTTATTTTTGAAAATTCTACTTTGTAATTGCAGGCAGTTGTGTTGCTTGTACTATTTATTAGCGGCTGCTTAAGTGCAATCAAAACTAAACCCAAAAACAGCAACAAATAATGATAATTATAAAGAGAACGATAATTGTATATAAAAAGTATGAAGTCTCAACAACAACAACAACTAGCTATTCGTCTCTTGCATATTTATTGGCTTCAATTAGGCTTGCCGCCACATTGCAACAACCACAGCAACTGCCACACAATGCGAGTGCAGTTGCTGCTTCCAAGAGCCGGAAGGCGGCGCTGATTTTTTATTTATTTTTTTTTATTTTTGTGAAACAACATTCAATTTAATTTTCTTTTAGCTAGTCATAACTCCATTTATCATTAGACTCAGAGTGGAAAAAAAGTTGTTCACCATCATCCAGACTTGACTTTCGTTTGTGGCACTTGTGGTGGTCAGCCGCATTCAACGATCGCCGCAACTCTAAACTTTGTTTGAAAGTATGCTTTATCGATACTTGTTGCATGCAGCGTGACTTTGTGTCCTTTAGTTTTATTCGTTTTTATTATTGTATTTTCATTCGGTAGTTTGTTTGTGGCGTCTAGTCACATCTGTTTGTTTAAAGCGGTGTTGAGTAGCCTCGACCGTCTGGTGCTCGCTTCGAGTGTTTATCCTTTCTTAATTGGTGTTTGATTGTAATCTCTCACACACACACATACATGTATGTGGGATTTTTTTCGAAAAATTACTAAGCCAATGCCGGCCTCAGCTCATAAATGCCACACACATGCTGTGGCGTCAATTATCCACTGGCACTCCGTTGGCCTGTCAGCTTTTGTGTCACCGTCGCAATCTTTGTTTACTCCTTCAATTGCTTAGCCTTGTACTCTTATCAAAAAGTCACGCTCGCACTCGCACTGCTTCAAGTCATGCTGCCTTCTTTGGTTAGCCTTTCGAGCATCTAATTCTTTTTGTTTTCTTGAGATTGGTTCCAGCATTGTTTTCAACACTTGTGGCTCCGTTACGCCATTTGGTCGCTGCACTATCAAAGTCGTTTTTTGGTTATCTTCTTTTCTTTTTATTTCCTCTGCACACTATTTACGCTCGAGTGCGGTATTTTATATCTTCTTGCTCTAATTGATATACAACGTTGTTTCTGTTTTATACCCAAACAAGTGTGCTCTTGAAATCTTCTAAGTACGCGTAATAAACATGTCAAAGGCCAACTGTTGTCTGGCTCAACTTTGGGGGTAATGAAATAAAATTTTAAATGCCTACAAATTATAGTCCAAAGAGATGTCACATTTTAATCGGTTGCTCGGCTTATAAAAAGGGTGCGTTTTCGCTCCTTCAGATTGTTGGTAAACTCTCCGAAGTTGTGACAATCACTTAGACCCATCAATTACGTAACTATTTTGATTTTAAAATAACGATAATACATAGTCTTTAAATCTATGTTTTGAGAATTAAGCTTGAAACCCTCATCATCGAAGCATACTCGTATATGTTAAAGAACACGCTCCCCTTTATATAATAGCAAGAGTTCATCGGATAAGTCCATCACTCTTCAAAAACCCATAAATTAAATGATATAAATATATAGATTTTCATTGACCTCTCCTTGAGTGCTCTCGCTGCTTATTCTTTGTAATCGTAAGTGTAGTAAAATTAAAATTTCTTTTTATTGATTACCACCTAAAGACACTTCGGAGAATATGATTTCGAGTATGCATAATTGGTTTTTGTATTGAATTCTATTGTTATGGATTCACAGTAAAAAGCGATAAATCACAGTTTAATATTTATATTTATTTCCGTATTAAATCAAAAGGCATTTTTATGATCGCTTGCTACTTAAGGCGACTGGGACAAAACAAACAACAGTTGCTTGTGGCTCAGCTGATAAGAGCATGAGCTAAAGCAGAAACAGTAGCGTTATCATACACACACACTTACATGCCATGGAGTTTATATTTTATATATGTATGTATATATGTATATTTAAATATTGCGGTATATGCATTCCTGGCACCAAGTGGGTAATCAATCATTATCGCCAAACCACGGTTTAAATTAGAACAAATGTTTGCCTTTACTTTGGTCGCTTTTGTTTTGACTTTCGTTGTGTATTAGTCACAAAAAAAAATTTATCAGTGAAGTAATATAATCGAATGGCAAATATTTACAGTTTGGCTGGCAATAAGCAGCTGGGAAAATGAAATCTCTGCTCAAGTTACGGAGTTAAAGGAAAGGGAAGGATTTGGAAATAAGCGTTGGTTTTGGAACAAGTTGTATTGAGTTTGAAGTTGACTACTGGAATAGAAATGATATAAATCTGTGGAAGTAATTGATTATTGTGGTAAATATAGACATAAAGGGTAATTTATTATTTTATCTCAATACCCGAACTGCGTGTATTGCAACTAATGAAATATTAGTTAATTCTCATTTCGAACGATATTTTCAATGCCAATCTAGCTAAGAATAATTATCTGAGAACGCTTGCTTAGAATTCTATTGAAATAAATGAATAATGTTATTCGAGAAGTACTACATTCACAAAACTCAGAGTTCTTATTTAAAAAAATATCAGTATCAAGTATCGGCAAGTTTTAATATTTTTCTAACTGGTGCACATCTTGAAGCCCTTAAATGTTTGTATACAAAATATTATGTTACCTAGTCTTTTATTTTTAAAACCTTTAACAAATGTAAGGTTCGACTATTTTCCTATGAAAAATAATTATAACTATGAATTTTGCCGCGAATCGACAGAATTTTTTAAATGCTTAAACGATTGTTAACATTACTTCAACTACTACTTATGTCTTCAGTTATAAGATCGTATTTGAAAGAATAATATTACTGCCAATAGTAAACTACAAAATCTGAAATTCAGAACTTCGTTTTAAATCCTTTACCTATGGCATGTATATCCACTTTTTGGAAGCCAAATAGCGACGAACGGCTTTTGTGACGTCACTTTAGCTGCCTTTTGATAGAAATCACTCTTCGAAGAACCAAAAATATTGAATAAAGCGTTTTACAGACATTCAGTTATAATTCTAGACAAAGCATTGGAGCTGTCACCGAGTTTTTAAGTCTTCGATTAGGAATTTGTATCGTAACGTACAGACTTATGTAATGTGTTGCTTAAATGAAGAAAACTGCTCCTTAAATTCATCCCAGTTGGTTCAATTATAAGAGACCTCTGTGCCGAAAGAAAGGTATATTAATCAATAATATTTTCTTTTTGATGGAACTGCTTACTAAAATTTTTCATATCTCTATTAAATTAGAAATATATTGATACTAAGGTGTAGACTCGCTATTTCTAAAAAAAAAATACTATTAGTAGTTGTGAGACGACACTTTAATATTACTGATTAACAGCCATGTTGATGCATGTAAGTAGCGCATTTACTAAGTTTCAAAATTATTTTTATACCCTGAACAGAGTATAATGAAACGTCTGAGATCATATAAAGTACCTATATCAAGAATCAGTTTGACGAGCTGAGTCAGTTTCGATATGTCCGTTTGTTTACCTGTATATACGTGAACTAGTTTCTCAGTTTTTGAGACATCGATCAGAAATATTGAACAGGTAATTTTCTCTCCTAAAGCTTACCTCATTTGACGGCATCACCGGGCTCGAACCCCTGTTGTATATAGCTGTCATACAAACTGACAATCAAAAGCAATTATTTATATCGAGAACTTTTTATTTGACAAGATATCTCCACGAATTTTGCCTGGAATATTGTCTAAGACTGCGCTACAATTTTGGAACAAATTGTTCAAATTGAATTGCTATAGCATAAATAATTCTAAGTTCTTTTTATAAATATTCTTTAGTATTTTTCGTTCTTCGCATTACCTTATTATTTTTCCAGCCTCCTGTTGCTTGTGTATCTTTTGTGTTATCCTCCACCGCTTCTTCACTTCCGACGAAGCGATTATATTGAAATAGGCGTCCCATATTCCGCATGATTACAATCTTTTTTTTGTTTTATACGTTATTTTGAACCACAATATATTTTTTCACTCAATTCAATTTTAAACTTTTTTATTTATTGTTATATTTCCATGAATTAATTTTTTCTATTTTAATTTGAAATTTTTAAACAATTTTCCAATTTTTCAAATACTTTCGCACACTATATATCCACAGATGCTTCAAAAACAAATATAACGGCACTTTTGAATGATTTCTTAAGTTAGTCACCTCAGCCACTTACAAACACAGAAGCACTCTTAGAGTTGGGCGATGTCAAAATTGCTCGTACAATTCAGTGCTTACGTTTTACTGCCCGAATTTCTGCTTCATTTTGCGTTTTTCGTAAAATTTCCAATCGTCACGAGTCGCGCCACTGAAATTTCCATCGAGCGATCACCGCAACGTGCACACCAGCAATGATTCAATGAGACGGGCGCACTTTGTTGTAAGTTGTTGATGTTGATGCCGTCGCTGTCAAGTCAATGGAGTCAGCGGCGATAGTGGTGGTGGTGGTGCGGCTGCCATAGTGAGTAAATGACGTTGTTTTGAGTGCGGATGATACATCAGCGCAGCTGTTGTTGTTGTTGCTCTAGCGATTGCTGATAATTAAGTTCTACTCCTGTTGCAACTCAAAGCGGAATAGTCAAAAAAGAAATAAAAAAGAAAACGAAAAAAAAAATGAGCAAAAGAAAAAAGAAAAACACTCGAGCGACTCGGGGTCAGCAAGCGCTGCCATGCAACGTTCATTGGAACCGCATTCAAATTGAGAGAATTTATTCATTCAGAGTCAATATGAAGACTAGCAGCAAACAGGGCACTGCAGGGGCGCGCTCCCAGCGAAAGGCAACAGTTTTCAAAAGTTGATGTATGCGTATATGTGTGTGTGTGTGTGTGTGTGCACTACTGCCATTTCCGACTGCTGTCAGTTGCTGGCTGAGTCAATAAACAACGAAACTGTGGAAAATATAAAAGTTGCCGTGGAATGGAGAAAAAAGTGCAAAATAGAGTAGTATAGTAGTAGAGTCGTAGTGCCGGAAAGTATGCGCGAACAAATGAAATATACTCGAAACATGGCTAAAAGCAGTAAAAATATCTGTATACTTGTACGCCACTGTTTTGTTTTTGCTTGCCACCATATGGCGTTGCATGCGCCACTACACACACATATATACACACCACATGTGTCATATATGCATAGGCCTATGCGTTGCACCGTAAAACTACTCAATCGCAGTGAGTGGCGCGGCGAAAAAAGTTGGGTAAACCAAATGAAAACTAACAGTTACTCGCAACTCGACGGACAGTGGCTGCAACAGTCATACAAATAAGCGTAATGCTCGCAAAAATCTACGCCAACGGCAGACTATGCTATTTGAAATGCACACACATACACACATATATAATAATACACATAAACACAAGCTGACCAAATCAGGACGTAAAAATAGTGTTCCTGCCATTAACTGCTCAACCGACTCCCTTGCCACGCAACTTCACTGCCGCCGTGCCTATTGTCTGCCGGCCGCTCGTCAGGTTTTGGCTTGCCATGCCCGTCTGCATTCAGCAATTTCCTTCATTTGCACCCTCATTTTCTTACTCACAGCCACTCAGCACACTTTTGTTACAGTATTTCACTCATCAGATCGTAGCGGCGCGTCCGAACTGTGCTACTTCACTCCAATGCGCTTCATTCCACTCCACGGGGCAGCGACCATGTGCAGGGTGCTGGCTGGCTGGCCTCTCGACATTTTTAATTTTTCGGTTTTGCATTCTTCATTTATTTTATTTACCGACTTTTTGTTTTTTGCCGCTCAATACTACGTTCTACCTTTGCTCCTCACCCGGCACTCACTCAACTTGCAACAAACGTTATATGAGTTTTCATGTGGCCACAGATTGTAGAGCGGAGTAGAGTGAAGTGCCATAACGTGGCGTAGTTTTAACTAGTGAAGAATTGGTGTGTGTATGTGTGTGTGCGGCTTTGTGTGGCAACATTTTCAATGCTCGTTGGTCCGCAAAGCAATACAACTGCATGAATGAATGAGTTGAGTTTCGTTTTTTTTTGACTCATTTTGTCTTTGTACAACTTCATTATCCTTCTGTTCATCATCATCAACATCGTCATCTCCGGTAATTATAATGGTCTTAAAGTGAGCGCCGCACTGAATGTTACCTTTTGCTTATTCAACTATTGAACTTTCTTTCTGCTCAATGCATAACCTATTCTCACTCCACCCCTGTCTTTATGCCTCTTTTAATCTCTTCGCTGTTTGCTTCTTGCGTCATCACGTGCATTGCTTATATTATTTTATGTTTAATTATGAAATTCACTTGACTTGTGCTACTTACTACCTTCATATAAGCGAGTTAATGCAATTTAGCTTCGTATATACAGTTATATTTTTTTTAATTAAGTACATCAAGGCTCTCTTTCGTTCGCTGTATAGCAACAAATAGCGAAGTGTCCTGATTTTGGATTTTGTGGCTCATTAGTGTTTTGCTGTTGGCCTTTTGGGGTCATTTGTTGGTGTGTATGTCTGTCTCAATGGATATGTGTGCTCTAGTCTTGTTGTGTGGGTGTGAAAGATAGTTTTATCAACATGTGTGTTCTATTCGGCCTTATTAGTAAATTACATTTGCATGAACTACATATGGGTATATCATATATATATACATATGTAAGTATACCATATACCTCTATGAGCCATTATATGATAAAATAGTTCACGATTGGATTAGTTGTAGGTTCCAAAGTATAAATGAAGGTTTTTTTATATTCTATACATATCTTTTACTTCAATGTACCCACACTTTTTGCCTTAAAGTTGGAAGTTAGGTTAGGTTTAGTGGCTTCTTTGTGATTTGTGAAGGCGTACTTAGAAAGTTTCAATTCTTTCCATTCTTACTTTACTCGATGAAAACTATTGAATAATACCCATAACGACAATGTGATACTCTGTATTTGTCTCGTTTAGAAGGGCGTGCTGTCTTATGAGCATCTGAAACCGGGTGAAACCATTAATGGGGAACACTAGCAACAACAACTTTGCACACTAAAGTGAGCGATTGCCGAAAAGCGCCTGATTTACATCAGAGCAGGGTATCAAAAATTATCATGATTTATTTCAGGCTGCCAAACCGGCCCAGTTCTTTAGTAGGGCAGTACTTTGAATAATTACATTTTAAATGTTTTTCTTAAATGAACGTTGAAATAAAAAAAAATAAAATAAAATAAAACATGCACACTTATATAGGTATACCATAGACCCCATAACAATTAGAAAATACTTTTCAAGAATGGCTATAAATAGAGAGAATAAGTAACGGTGAAAAATCACGCGACCCTTTACAATATCAGAATGACCTGATGACTGTCGAATTCTTGGCGCTTACCCAACCCAAACCAGTCAATCCGTTTATATCCTGTGAGGCCCAGTTATCCAGTAAGTAGTGGGCCGCATAGGACATATACCTATTTAAACTCTCTCCTAAACCAGTAATATTGAGATGAGCGAATCCAGTAATTATTTTTTTGTTCATGCTGGCATATAAAATTTATCAAGAAATAGCGCACTAGAAGTGAAAGTAACATTAAGCTCTGACTCATAGAACTACCCACTAAACTTCATATACAACCTCAGAGATTCGCCCAAAATACCGGATTATTTTGTACAGGATTCTGAGTTCATGTGAACAATTGGGCAGCGGTGTAGAGTGAACGACTTTTGAGTAATGCACCCTCACCCACAGATGAATGTTACTTTTAACAGAGTAGTTCATACATTTTCGCAAAATACATATGAAACTATCTTAAAAGATACTTTAGGCAAAAAGAATATTTTTTGTAATTGTAGTACTACTATTGAAGTCCTAAAATGTCACTAATCACTTCTAGAAATTGTGTAAAATTGTCTTTGAACATATCTGCGATCCTTTATACCCAGTACAAGTCTTCATCATTTAACATAGACATAGACTAAATTAAAGTATAACTAGCTACCTGTGAGTTCTCTTAAGTTCTGAGAACTCTTAAGTACTAGTGAGGTATTTTGAGAGCAGAGTATCTGTACTGAGTACTGAGTTCTCAATACCGATTTCTTTATAATTTGAGTGATGACATTACTTTTGAGCTTTAATGTATCTGTCCAGCATTAGTCTCCAGGAATCAATCATGAACGAACTTGTTTTATATAGATCTTAAAATATCCATCTCCATGGCCGGTCATACATATTGTTAATGTTAAAGCTTTTGTTGAAAAGAAAAATAATACAATAGTTCATTTAACTTTTGTGTAATTTTTAATGTATTCCACTAGAGTCTCTTGATTTAGTATTTTTTCTAACCTCAATTAACACTTTAGCAGATATTTTCGTAAGAAAACACATACATATGTATATCACATTTACTTTAGTAAGTTGTTAATCAATGAAGCTCACTCGAGCTCAATCACGCAATGACTTTCTATTCAAAAACACACCCTGCAATCTTAATTCCTTTAATGACCTCTCATTTTCACTAATTCACCGGCGTATTACACCCACCACCATATTATTACAAACACATACCGTGTCTCATAAACAAGCGGACGTGAAAGGCTCAAGCAGTATAAAAATTATATAGGATTAATTCATCCAAGGCTTGCCGGGACTTTTGTTTTGTATACAAATAAATCACGCATATGAATGACTAGTGAGTGAGTGTGGGTGGCCTCTGATGGCATATAAGCAGAGTCGAGGGGTTGATATGCGTTTTTGGCGACACAAGAAAAAGTGAAATATATTTATAACAATGTTCGCTCGTAAGCCAATGTGTCCAATGCACTTGACGTTTAACCAAACCAATTTCCTGGACGACTTTCTAAATGTCATTCAAAATTCTAGACAGAAGGCAAATGGGGAGGAAGGAGAATGACTTTAGCCACCTTGTTGACTAATACAATATTGGTATCGAGACCCAGCATATGGTTTTATCGTTTTTAAAGCTGCCTTCGACAGTATGAAAAGAAGTTGCCTTAATGCCACTATATCTGAATCGGATATCTCTGCAAAACTTATACGGTTTGTAAGCTCACGCTGGATAATACCAGAAGCGCAGTTATAGTTGAAAAGGACCTCTCCGAACCGTTCGGTATCAAATGAGGATTTAGGTAGGGCGAATTTTTATCGTGTGATTTCTTCAAGATTCTGTTTTCCTTAGGCTAGGCAAAAAAAAAACAAATTAAATGGGTCTGGTGATGTTCGAGGACAAGACGAAATATCTTTAGCCAACAAACAAACAGCCATAACTTTGAAGTTAAAATATTTTTCGTCTTTCCTGGAACCAGCATCAACAACAATATCAGCATTAAAATTCAACGCCGAATCACTTTTGGCAAAAAGCTGCTTCTTTGGACTGAGTAGACAATTGAAAAGTAAAGTCTTTTCTCAGCGATCAAAAACAAATTCTGCAAGTCGCTAATTATTGCCGATATGCTATATGGTGTGGTAGGTTTTGCTGGCTAGGTCATGCCGTCCAAATGAATGAAAGAACGCTTTTGATTATTTATCTGATAAGAAATGTAATTTTAAAATGCGTCTTGTAAACAAAAATAATATTATATATAAAATATGTATCTAAATATTGTCACTTGTGACATATGACAATGGTAAAATGAGCTAATTTTGGATGTTAGGAATCACAACGAGTTATTGAGAGCGTGAAAGAGAAGCAAACAAAAAGCTTTGAATTAATTTATTACTATTTAAAAAGTGGATGCGAAACGAGTGGTCCACAACTTGTAAATTTTGAGCTAGTAATTGAAAAGTACCACGTATTTATATTTTTTTTCTACAGATGTGTATTTTCGTACGCATATACAATAGTATGAATGCTAATACACATCCTTCAAATGTACTGGGTATACCTCGATTTGAGCACAAAAACCAAAGAAATTCATTAGGCAAAAAGGGTTCAAAGGATTTCACAGCATTTGACTTGCAAAAGCCCGTGAAAAACCGCAACACTACAAATGTCGCATGCATTTCGGCAGTAACGTAAAATAACAACAACCAACACAACAAAACAGTTTGTCATAGCTTGAAAAGATTTGATGTTTGTTGATTGTTGATGCGTTTGACTTGTCAAAGTGACAAGTGGAAAAACACAACAAAGCAGCCAGTGCCGGGAAAGAAGTCCTGAAAAATTCAATTTCCAAAGCCGGCACATTTTTCGTGGGCGTAGCAAGTGAGATTGAAGTTTGGAAGCTTCGGCTTTTAAGAAATTACTACTCAACTTTTGCTTTATTTTGCTTGTGCGTCATAAATTCAATTAATTTGAAATTCGCTACAGAGTTTGTGCGAGCGGCAAGCTGAGCGTTGAGTTATTGTCGTTAACATTGCTTTGCTACACTAAAAGAACCGATAAGGGGTCGAAGCTGTGTAGCAAGCAACCCCGAAGGCGGTCAACTACAAGTAAAATGTAGTGTAGCATGCTTTTAGGGGTTTCCAACCGTTTTTACACAAAGTATGGGTGCTTAGATTGATTTTGTTTTTAATGTTGTGCGATTATTTGCAGTAAGTTTGCAATAAATCTGCAAATGAAATGTAGATATTTAGTTTTCGTAAATGTTTTACATTCTTTCGTAGCCACAAATATGCTCCGGAGTCAGATATGCATCAGCGTTTAATAAGATGGATATGCAGTTGAGGGTGAGCGATTGATGACGTTTTCCCCGTTGCTGCTTTTAATGGCAATTTGCACTTAAGTAAACGCACTTTTATTGAATGTAATCGAGATTTTAATGCATTGCGGTGTAATGTGGTCGGGTGTGGTGGGCAAGCGAAAAATCATTTCCGATTTGATTGCCATTACACAGATTAAAATGTGCTCGATTATTGCTTTGTTGATGGCAGTTTAAGATTGTTTGAAGGCGGCAATGAAATTAAGTGCGCTTTATTAAATAAAAAATTTACTTTTTCAAGAAATTTTGGCAGCGAGTGCGCATTCGAGAATTGAAAAAAAATCATCCGCTTTATACTGAAAGAATGCGTTAAATGAGTTTTTGGCTTAATATAGTATTAAAGTCCAATAAAAATATTAATTATTTTTGAAATACAGTACTATGGATGGATATGGATGGAGTGATGCGACGTTGACCCAATAGTTCCCAATTCCTCTTTTATTGTTCAAAGCTGGCCGCTTCTATGTGATTGCTTCCTTCAGACGTTATAATTGGTGACAGTGCAGAACAGAAATAAGATTTTGGTCGGAAGGGGGAGCTTATAGCAGCTGATTCTCTGCCACATCCCACCAGTACCTGAATGAAAAACTCTATTCACATTTTCAGTCGCTTGGCTTGCATTTTCAACTTTATAAAAATAAGGTGTATTTTCTCTTAGCTATTGTCCATTTTACCGCGTGTTCAAACAATACTGAGTCAAGAAATGACAAGACTGGTTAGGAACTTTGTTTAGTACGAAGTCTTGTCTTTCTAACGCCATATAGCATTACTTGACCGTACTTACACAACGCGAGATACAGATTACTAAAGTCAGCCATTGGTATAATAATGGAGTTATATTACACCTTACACTAATTAGACGTTTAATCAGCAGTAATCTCGTATAAGGTTGCAAGCAGACAGTAATGAAATTACGAAATTAAACTCATACTTTTGAAAACCACATTAATCGATGTTTACTTTAAACATTCATCTTAAGAGTAGCTATCTTTCAATAATGATCGTATTCTACTGCTCTTAAAACTTAGTCGACGGATGGATCGAGGGATGACTAGTAGAGTCAAGAATGTTAACTCAGGTAGTAGTATGTTAGACTTGGCTAATGTTTTGCTGCTAGTTCTAGTATTTAAGCCAGAAAAGCCCTTTTGCCGGCCACTTATTTTCAACAACAAATATCCAACGCAGCCAGTGCCAGCAGCAGTGACTAAAGCGGCCTGTCAGAAAACTGAAATTTAACTGAGTGTGGATTTTCAAAAATTTTTAATTTACACGAACAATGTCTAAGGTATTTTCCACACCTCTGAGAGTACCAGCAAACCCCTTTGGCTACTCATAATTACCGTGCAACATTAGCAAATCAACAACTGCTGACGAAAGCTTCATAATTTGCAAACATTTACCGAAAACCCTTACAAGTCTGCAAAGTTGTGGCAGCCAAAAACAAAAACAAAAAAAAACAACCAACCCGGCTAGAAGCACGGAAATGCTTTTTAATTCACAGAAATATCAAAATTGCTGCGACAATGAAAAAATTTCACAACTCGCAAGCGAAACAGAAGAGGCAAAAGAAATGAGAGCAGCGTCTAAAAATGACAAAAATGCACATTACAACAACAATAACAATAACAGTACTGCATGTTGTTCATGTCTGCTGCTGCCACCACGCGGTCTGAACGAAAGTGTCTGGGCCAGCCTTGCACCAGCCACTATAATGACCGGCCGCTCCCGAACAAAGCGGACAAAACAAAAGCAGCAAGAAGCGGCTATTTGGGACGTTTGTGGTGCGGCTGTGTTGCATGCTGCCGCATAAGTTCACACCCCTGGGCGCACAAAATAACTTTTGCCACAGCGGCTTCTATGTAACTGTGTGAGTGTGTGTGTGCGTGCAATGCTTTCGGCGCTCAGCTATTTAATGTGAGAAATATGAATGTGAATTATTTGTAGGTATTTTCCTTTTTGTAGAATGCTCTGTATGCATCGTTTTTGTAGTTTCTTTTCTTTTTTAATTTTTCTACTTTTTTGTACGTTTGCTCTCAGTCTGGTATGCCGGAATGCCTAATTAAAAGCGAGAAAAATGTTGTTGTTAGGGGTGGTCCGCATTGGGCTGGTCGAGTCTGGTCCATTTTGTGTGGCATATTGTGTGGTATGTATATTTTCTGTTAGCGTAATGAGCGTTTGTGCACTTTGCTACGATTTGTCTGCATTCTCTGGCAATAAAAACTTTGAACAACGAGTGTGAAACTCTAAAGAATTACATTAATTCTTCAAGCCGTTTCTTTTCTAATGGATTTTATACAATTCTCATTTTATTTATTACATTTTACAAGAAATGAACTGCTTAGCGTGTAGTGTGCAGCGAGCGATTAACGCTTAGCTGGGCGGCATAGATTTGTAATGGCTGAGAATTCTTTTGGGACTCAGCGCCGTGGCAGCTGGGGGGCACCGCTGGTGTGAAATATGATTTTCTGTTGCGCTGTCGGCAAGTTTGAAAGAAATATGCGCAATTTCTTGCTCATTGACTATTTGTAGAAAACCTAATGATGCAATGAGTTATGGATAATTGTGAAAATTTATGACGTAATTGATTTCGGTTTATTTATATGAGCTGCATAAATGTTTCGACAAGCGCGATAGAATTTTATGAAAAGCACATAAATATTTCAAGCAAGTGTGCTGTTCGGGATATACATAATTTCATTTACTACCGCATTAGGGTGGATAGGAAATGGAAATAAAGCAATAAATAAGTAAAAATAATATATATTTTTTTTATGTAAAATTACAACTAATGGTATTGGTTATCGTGATTTCATTTCCTCAGTCACAAAAGCTCTTTATATTGTACTAAAAGAGAACCCATGGCAGGCAGTGACGCTATATCCATGCCATCTTCTGGTGAAGGCTGTTTACCGAACGACAGTTGCTTTATGCTTGTAAAATTTTCAAAAGCAAAAAAAGTTACAAATAGGTGGTTAAAATCGACGAACCATGCTTCGTAGCTGTAATACCAATTGCAAATAGATAACCTAATTAGCATTATCTAGTATATATCTACTCATCTGTTTCAATGAGGTAATACCTTTTCGGAGTTGGTCTCAGGTAACAGCTGTTACTTGTTAGATACTCCAACTGTTTTGGCATTTCATAATGAACAAAGTTGCAAAACGGAAAAAAGTTGCAAAACGTGCAAATTTATTACCAAAATAATTGTTGACTTCGCGGAATGCGTCCAATTTTTTGTCAAGATAATCAGCAGAGTCGGTAATTTGTGTAACCTTGAATCGGTTTCTCAACACGTTTCCTTTAGTGGGTAATGCGCATCCTGAAATGCCATACAGTAGAGCGTGTTGACTTACAGGGAGCCAAAAAATTGAAAAAATCGCATATGCAGGAAATATTCTACGGTTCATTCTGAATGACTTTTCCTAAGAGAATATGGATCTAAAACCGGTTTCGAGCGAGCGATATTTTAGGTGTAGTTTAAGTTTTAAGGTTTATAAAAATTTCTTCGTCAGTTTTTGAGATATCCATCAATGGTGAACACTATAGAGTAAATAACTTTTTTGTGCCTGAATTTGAGGATGTTGATGTGGACGACCTTTGTTTCCAAAAAGACGACGCTACATGCCATTTTTTTAGCCTTAGCTGATATAGCGACACTGTATTTAAATATCTGCTACAACAAAAGAACCTCGAATCGACTTTTATTAACCATCATAACAAGGCCTTTTCAAACTTTGCTCATATCCACTTGGTACGTATGCACATCCCTATGTCCTTACATCGGTTTAACTTCTAGTAGAGCGCTCATAAGACCGAACAGCCCTAAAGTAAATCCCTCTCTAGAATATTTTAATTTTTTTCACATAAAAATACACTTTATAAATGCTACTTGCTAAGCGATCGTAAATTGTATACGCCAATTGCTTACAAAATCATTCCATGGTCAATTCAATGCAGCTGTGTGAGTGTTTTCCGAGAAGAGCATGTGTGCGAGAAAGAATCAGCCAGTCCGACTACCAACTTAGCATACTTAATTTTCCGAATCATAAATATAATAAACCGAAAAAAGCATACAGTAACAACAAATACCTCGTTACTCCATATTAAAAAAGCAACCTGAATTGCGTGGTGCAACATTTAATGAACAACGACGAAAACAATTGCGGTAAAGTGCGTGTCGCACATACATAAGTGCAGCGACACTACTCATGTGCAGCAGGCAAACAGAAAAAATCAACGAACAGGGAAGCGTGAAAAGCGGCTAACACGTCGCGGTTCCACATATGCGGGCATTTAATCGGTGGCAAATGATCTGTTGACTAACAATAGACCAAATGCAATCGCTCAACAAAAGAGCACAAAAAACCACTGACGCCAGTGCACAAAAGCAAAAAATGCAAAACGTGACCAAGTGCGACTTTTTGACCCTCAAACGGAGACGGTTTGCTTTCGTCGTTTCGTTCGGTTGCAACGCATAACGGATGCTAAGGGCGACTCCACTAACGATCGTAAATTAAACTATAATATAAGGCGCGCATGATCGGACTGCCAATGGAGAATAGGGAATAAATTTAGGTAGAGTTCTTTGCTGGAACACATAAAAAACAGAATGGTGCATAAAAATATATTAAGAGCATGAAATTAGATGAATTCTGCCAAATGTGGCATTACAAATGAGCAACATTAAATGCTTTATTGGAAACAATAATTGAAGAATAACCATATAAAATTAGTTATAATTAATATACGCATATATAATATTTGTATATCATTAGTGGGTAGTTTGTTAAATCAATGATTTAGGCGGAATATATGTTTTCTTCGTCCAGCGTCTCTTTAATTCCTTATACTAATACCTAATATCTGAAAACTATGAAGCCATAGCTCTAGTACGCTGAATAAGAACAAGCACTTTGCGTTAGTAACTGCCTATAACTCACCAGACCTTGCTAAGTCGTGAATCGAACAAACAGCTGGTATAAATATATGTATTAGACCGGCATAACAATACTGTAAACTAAAAATGTTAACATTTTATACTACTTTAATGGTGTATTCGTGTTTTCTTTTGTATTGAACATTGTTTTTTCTTTCACATGTTGGTTATTTCACGAAAAAGTTTTAGCGAGCAAAAAAGTGACGAATCGAAAACACATAGCGAAATGTTCCACTTGGCTTTATAAACGTATAACATGGATATTTCTTGTGCGGGTATTCGGAAAAGTTATCGGGTCACCTTTGCGAAAATGTTCTGATTTAAGTTGAAGTTTACTTTAGTCGTATTTAAATTTAGAATAAATATTTTCCATTGCTTATAATATACTTGTTTTACTGATCTGCCGCAATTTTTCTCACGTTACCGAGTCACCTTGGAAAGCAGAAAACTACTTCTAAACTAACAATTCCAGTTATCCGAAATGTCGAAGCGGTAAACTTAAAAGGTTTAAATATCGCACATAGAGTTGATTTTAGGCGATTTTCGAAATTAGAAATCAAATTATAGTCAAATAGAAACACTGTATAGATTAGAGGAGTCCAATATTTAGCCGAATAAACAAACGTTTACGACGTGGAAAGAACAAGGAAAAATAAGTTGAAGAAAAGACGTGGTTACCCACCTAGATCTATCTATATATTAGCATTAAACAGTTATGAAAGATTAACTAAAACATATTTATTAAAGTTAGGAATTACCTCTCTGAATACTATTGTTCCAAATTTTTCAGTAAATATACAAATCCTATCTGAAAATAAAGATTTCTGATCCTTTGAAATTTGTATGAAGATTTTTTTCTTTTTCCACTTTAGGAACCAAATACCTACGTACAGGCATTACTCACAGCGGAGTGCATGTGGCTTACAACGTGTTTACCAATTCCGCAATCCGATGAGTTTGCTGCACTCGTCAAAGTGAGAAATCGATAAGCCACAAAACACAATACTTTAAAGTGAGAAACAACTTCGTTGCACGTGCGCTTTTCAACAGCAGAAAACGTCAGGCTTACAACTCAATTCCAACAGCGGCTTAACTGCTACTGTGGCAAAGTGAAAATGCCTAACCACAGCTAAATTTCACTGCGTTCGCTTTTTATTTTCCATCGACTTCAAAAAAGGAAGTTATCAACTTCTCATCAATTTTTGCTCTAACAAAGCGGCAGATAAGTATCAGTAAAGGGCGAAAGAGGGCTTGCCTTGCCACTGCAGCAGCCGTGCACAGTCCCGGGTTTTCGTTGTCTTATCGGTGCGGCCAAATCAGTCACAAATTGCAGCGGCTCAGCGAATGGGTCGCACCATTACCTCTTGTACTCTGGTGTTCTTTCATTATTTCCTTTTGATACATTTATTTTCACTATTTATTTTTGTTGCTTGTCGGCAGGATGTTCAAGATTGTGGTGATTTTTCGTTGTAAACAATAGATATAAATTACTATTTACAACAAACAAATATATTTTTTTACTGGAAACGTAAGCGTATTATTGCTGCTCTTGTTGTTGATATTGATTTTATAGCAAAAGTAGAGATAAAGTGTAGTTTGTTGGCATTGAAACAGAATTTTTTTTATATACTTTGTTTTTTTGGAAATTGCAATACGAAGCGAGAGTATTGTGGTATCGGAGAATATCATTAATTTATATTTATAGAGCTCTGTTTTAAGCGGAAAAGTCTTGAAGTTATCTTTTACGTACCTTTACTTCGACTCTCTAGTCTCTTTGCGTTCAATTCTTGTGTGTAAGGTTTCAGCTGTAAATAACAGATACATTGTAATTTAGATCCCAAAATCCAGCTTTTGTTATCCAAGAAGTCGTTCTTCTTAGCGCATATTTATCCTCGAACAAGAATATAGCTAAATAAATGTCTATTAAAGATATCACGTATTATATCGGTTGTTGGTACCTCATAGTGGAGCTGATGAGGTTTGATCAGTCGATCCTTCTCTCTAAATTACGGTAACATCGAAAACGTAAAAGAAACAGCGCTTGGAAATCATCGTGTTGGTATCAGAGAGATAGTAGAGGATAACAACATTATTTGTGTGTCGAATTAACACATTTTATTAAATGGTTTGGATATGAAGCGTGACAATACTCGACTATATATATATATATAAATATGAAAAGCCCAAAATTCGCTGAAGCCACTGAAGACCTATTAGATTAAGCGTTGGTATGTTTATATTTGCTCAGGTGCCTATTTTGAAGGCGATAATATGGATTTATATTAAAACACGTGACAATGTGTTTAAGTCAGTCCGGATCAAAATTGATCAGTTGTTAAATTTTTTTATGATAAACATACTTCATGAACTAGACTCATCTCGAAGTGCATTCTTTTGTACTCTAGAAAAAGATGCATTGAGTGGTAATTAACAGTAATTTTTTTTTATCAGGTATAAAGTCCTGCTTTGTTAGGGAACTCTAAACAGCTAAGCAATAGCTTTTATTTCATATTCACAAAGTTTCTTGACTTTTTTATCAAACTTTAAGTACGCAAACTTAAAATCGGAAATCCATATAGTCTAACTTCAATAATAACCAAGTAATAACTGTACAAACTGAATTGCAGTTAAACCATATAATTCTAGTGACAACCGAGAAATTGATTATCTGCAAACGCAAAACCGTTAAACGCCGACGACATGCCACTAGAATCCCACCAGTGTGCCAGTTGACTGTGCCACAGCAATCTTAGAGCGCTTAACTCGCATTACACCAACTACAAATACATGTAAGCGCAAGTGCACCCACGACAGACACACCCAGTCGAGGGCGGGCAGACGACTCACGTCAGGCATGAGAAATATCTCACAAATGTCTTGTAATTTTTCAAAATAACAACATTGTGTACACGACAGCCATGCTGCTGGTAATAGCAACAACAACAAACCAAACGAGTTGACACCACAAACTAACTAAACGCTGCGACACTGCGATGCTGACGATGAAAGGTGTCAGACGCTCACTGGAAAAGCTGCTAGCAACCGCTAAGTAACCGCCATTGAAACAGGGAATCGGTGGCAGGCAGTGGACAATAACAACAAGTACAACAACAACAACGGAACCTCATAAATGAACGCCAAGTAAAAGGATGACAGCAACTATAACGACATTGACACCAAGCGACAAAAATCATCCAACAATCTCATAAGGATAAATGTTATGTGTACGTGTGTGTGAGTGTGAGTGCATGTGTGTGTGTGTGTGTGGCACCTTTGCAGCGAACTAAGCGCGTGTGTGATACTTAAAGGATACTTTGTTGTTATTGCGGATGGTGTCGTTGACGTGGTGAATAACGCCGATGATGAAATTTATACACACAAATACAAGTGTGAGTTTGTGTGCGTGTGGACCGGCAGTTAGGTGCTCATATGCTTTAGTTTATTGTTAGTAATATTACTCGCAACATGTGTAGACAAGCATTTTAACATGAAATGCTCACATAGCTGACATTTTTCTAACATTTTATTGGATAATATTTTCGCTCTGCAGCTGGTTATAGCGGCAATGGCGGTAGTGTGGCAAGCATACCCACATAAATACCATATAACATATATGTGTGCGCTTGTGTAGAAAACATCTGCCCGGTTTCACGCTTAGCGAGAAGTTTATTAAATTTTTCACTTTTAGACAGTAAATAATCTGCGATACTTGAAATTCGATACTTTTTCCACACAACATCGGTCTTTGGGGTGAAAATGCTAATGCGCCGACGTCCGCACCGCTACTGGAATTTAATATTTTTTCCTTCAATTTTTGGCATTTTGAAGTGCACTAATGAAATTTACGAAATGTTTGTTTTTCTTCCACTGCTGGGAAGAAACTCTAAACTGGATCTCTGCATTTGCTCAGCCATGATGAGGGTAATTACAGCTGGTTAACGGAAGTGCAAGAATGCAGAGATAATTAAGTTGTACGGTGATCTTGAGATATGTGTAGAGCGATAGAAGAGAGTCATGACACCATCTTGCCTGAGGGATTTACTGTAGGGTAGAAGGGTATCTGTATATATAACTGCTAAGAAGATTTTGCTTTTAATTGAATTAATTTTATTATATTAAAGTTTACACTACTCTTACAAATCAAACTTTATAAATAAACTAAGTATATGTTCAAAAAATTTTCTTTAATGTGTATATATGTAAATACTATGCAATTCATATTTCCTCCGATAGTTAGTTAGATTCATGTAGTTTATGTACACGTATAACTTAATCTCCTTCTAAAGGCGTCTAAGAAATTTCGTGCGAGTCTACCAGTTCTTTAATCATTTCATTAGTTCACACCAATTGAAACTTCAAAAAAAAATTCACTACACTTTTTTATGTTTTATAAATCCACAACAACTCAAGAAGGACGGTAGACGGATGTTAAAATGGTTAGTTAAGTGCCTTATATGTATGATTTGGGTTGTTGGTTTTTGCATCTGTAACAGATATTCCCCAATTAATTTTGTAAAATATAATAGCCCTTTGTTGATATTATAGCCCTTGGCCTTGGATAATAAACTGGTTCTTATCCCGTAACGTAGCACAGACTATCATGGGAATTGCTCGCCAAAGTTGGTAACGTTTTGTTAGTTTAGCTTCTATTACAGATTCAATATATAGAGATAATATAAATTATTTGTGTTGCTAGAAAACGCCTATAGTAGAGTTTCATGTTTCCACAAAGCGTCTTGTTACCATTATAATTATGTTTTAGTAATTTATTTCGTTTCCATCGAGCTCATGTGGCTGATGGTGGAGCCTCAGCTTTAAGCAATCAAAATTAATAATTTCTTTTTTTGCCAATTAATAAAATATATCTTAGGTAAGGGGAAGCTAATAGTTCCAATCGGTACCACTCTGAGCACTATATTTATCTCGCACAGTCTATACTATGGAATCTTATGGAGCGTTGACCAAGCTAAGTGAACGCTGGAAAGCTAGAAGACATTGATGCTTTTCTGGCAACGTTGTGGTGAAATATTGATGCTCCGGAGCATAACTAAAGTATTGTTCTTTTGTTAGAATTGTTATAAATGTATTCATATGGTATTTTTACAGCCTGAACATGGTATATGAAATTCGCCATGACGTTTGTAATACCTATAAAGAAAAAGCAGTGACCCTACAGAGTATATATTAAAAGAAGCTGCGTATTTATCGGAACCGTATGTGCTTGTATGGAGAACTTTTTCATTCAACAAGATATTTTCAAGAATTTGACTTGAAACATTGTTTAAGACATCACTGAAGACATTGTTCAAATCGGATCACTATAGCATATGCCATAAAAACTGACCCATATAAATAAAGTTCCTGTATGAAAGATTTTTTTATTTGATAGCATATAGCATATAGCTGCCAAACAAACTGACCCTTCTAAATTAAAATAAATATTTTTTACACCAATTTATGTTATCCTAAATATACCTATGAGCGGTATTATACCTTTGGTAGAGCCGAAGTTAATATTTTTTCTTGTTAGATAATAAATTTATAAACACACACTGCCATAACTTGAAGAAAAAAGAAACCCAAACAACAACGCTAATAAAATTCGCAATAACTCATAGCGCAAACGATTTTCGCAATTATAAATTCTCTGAATTCTTGCATAACACTACCCATTTCATTCAATTAATTTCTATTGAACACAAATGTCTGCTATTTACATTTATTAATGCCCGCAAATATTTAAGTGAGCTGCATTCCCGCTCCACTTTTCCCACCGGCGGTTAATATTTTTTCATAAAATGCATTTCAATTGTAAATCAATTTATTTCACTTCAATTCACTTGAACCGCAATCATTATTGCCTTCGAGCATTATTTACACACATACAAACATACCACATCCATACACATATATTTATGCACACACAAATGCAGCTTCTCCGCATCTTAAATTCGCCAGGCGCTCTCGTGTTTACATTCGCTTTGGCTCGCCTGCATTTGATGGCTTGCAGTGGCGTTGCTTCTGCTTCTTCTTCTTCGCCACAATTGCATTATTTATTGTTCGTGTTGTTGTTGTTGCTGCTGTTGCATCAATCTGCAAATAAAGCAATTTATATTGGCGCCACATCGATTTATTTCTTTCGCTAGCACTAGAATGCTAGAAGTGCGCTTCTTAGCTTACAGCAGCGGCATTTCACACGTACGGCTGAGTAAGTGTGTGTGTAGATGTGTGTTTTTATGAAATTTATGCAAATAGACGCACGTCACTCAACGCCAAACATTCGGGTAATGGCAACCCTTATCAACTGCAGCAACCCTAATAAGCATGCAACTTTTTATTTTTTTCGATTCCGACAAACAAATGTGTATGTGTGTGTGAAGCTGGAGGGAGTGTGAAACCCTAGAAGATGTGTCGAGGATAGAAAAATGAGAACTGAGAAATTCAACATTCAAGTGGAAGTACTGACAGTAAAAGCATCATCATTTAATATTTATATTATGCAACTGACATTGACATTGACATGTGAGAAGTGCTTTAACGCAACAGTTAGAAAGTGAGTGGCTGAATGCCACAAAGCTTTTACAAAGGTTGTGGAAAGTTTAAGAGTGAATACAAAATTTAAAGAAATTTTAATTAATTGCCACAACATTTCATAAATAAAATTTATTTGACTATAAGTAATTTGAGGACAATTATGTACTAAGAGTAGTTTTTTTCTTTTTTAGATAGGGTTGCCAAGTAAATTTTGTTAGCAAAAGTAATGCAGAGTCAATAATATTCTATAGTATACTCGTATTGACATCATAAAGAAAAAAAGCGCTAACTTCGGTTGCACTGAAGCTATAATACCCTTCACAAATACAAAAGGATCCTTACAAGAATTGATTGCGATCGTTCAGTTTGTATTGCATCTGTTTGCTATAGGGATTAGCCTTAGTTAATAATTCATGCCAAATTTCATGAATATATCTGGTCACACTATAAAGTTTTCCATGCAAGCACTTGTTTCCGATCGTTCAGTTTGTATGGAACTTTATGTTATAGCACGTGTTTGGAGAGAAAAGAACGTGTCAAAAATTTCACGTCGATATCTCCAAAAGGAGAGACTACTTCTCGCATATGCAGACAAACGGACATGGCTAAATCGACTTTGCTCATCATGTTGATCAGTTATATAGTTTATATTTTATAGGATCTCCGACGTTTCCTAATGGCTGTTGCAAAATTTGTGGCAAACTTAATATACTCTTTTCAGGGTATAATAAAAATAATTAATTTTCAAAATTTCTCACTAGGGGTGACCCTCAAATTTTCCCAAATATATGAAGACTATAATTTAGATAAGCAGAAGCTTTTTGGTATAGATCCATTTACTTTACTTTGAATATTAGTGCCAACAATTTAATAATAATAGGAATAAATTAAAAAAAGTTGCCATATTGTACTAATTTTTTTTTGCAACATCTTATGTGTCAATAACCCTGAAATAGCAACCATCTTTCATTTTAGAGTTATTTGTACTTAATTTAGCTATTTACAATTTATTTCGATTTTTTCGAATGTCTGCGTGCTTTTATTCACAGTGAAATTAGCTTTTCTGCTGCGTTTTTATAACTTTTTGAGTATCTCGGCTGATATAGCAATGATTTCTGGACGATTAGCTCTTAGGTTGATCTCGTGAAGGCTCCGGGGACTGCTGGTGTAGACTTTGAGAAACATTTAAATCTAAAAAAAAAAGATGTCAGGGTGAGTAAAAGTTGAACATATGGGTGTCTTATAAATCGTAATTGGGTTTTACGTTCCCCAAACACGGCAATACATAAGTATTGCTTATTAAATCCTCCAGACGGAGTAAGAGACGCAGTAATCTGGCCAAGGACTGCCGATTCGACAGAATTCTGCCGCATCTACAACAACAACCACAACGAAATTAAGATTTTACAAACATGGCAAATCAACTCAGTAGCTTAGTAACTGGAAATTTATTTAATGTTTATATACCAACATGAAATACTTTGCACCCTGTATGTGTATGCCTCATTTCTGTCCAAGCCAAAACAAAAACTGTCGTCCAAATGTCATCGCAATCGCATTAAAAGTGTATTATAAGCAAGTTACAAGTTACAAAACCATATATATTTTTTAATTATTTACAAATGAAAACTCTTTACGGTTATTGTGTGGAGAGAATGTCACATTTCCAAGGAATTACTGAAACGAATTACTGCAAACAATGCCAAAAGTGTATCAGGAGAGGCAAACAAAGCAGAATATGGCAGGTATGGTCACAGCTTCGAGTACGGCACATTTGTTGATGAAGCTCTAATAGTTTCGGTGCGAGTGTGTGTGTGTTTGAAAATGAATTTTTCGGCATAGTACAATAATAAAAAAAGTATTTGAAATCGATATCGGCAGCTGTACGTTTCAATCAACTGACTTTTTCGGCATAACTGCAAAAAAACCGAAGTAGCATAACAAAGAGCCGAAACTCTTAACGGCATTGTTTCGCCTCACAAATGACTTTTCATATCAATTATATGTTAGTTATTTTCTATTTTACTTTGTATTTGTACTTTATTGTATTGCGGTTCTTATGCCGTCGTGTCTTGGTGGTCAATGCGAACAATAAAGTGTGGCAGCGGGAAAAATCACATTTCCCTCCAAACCAGGTGAGTTGTCTTTGTTCGCCAAATCAACTTTATTGCTAGAAATTTATTTCGTTGGTACTTTACTTTATTACCCTTAACCCAGGTACACATGTATTTATGAGTCTGCGTATCTGTATGTCAACATGTGACAACATGTGAGTGTGTTTGTGTGCCTGTGCGTTTTCTTCCTTGAACCTCCCGCCAGTATGTCTAGTGCGCACACTCGAGTTGCATAATGCGCAGCGGGTTGCATTTGTTTGCTCCGAAGCATGAACATCACATATATTCGCCATATTGTTGTTGCCCCACCCCACTGTGCGCTGGCCATTGTTTCGCTATTTGTTGCAGTTTTTGTAGTAACTGAGTGCAGACAATCTTCGTATGTCTTCAAGTGCATTTCTTTCCCTTTGTTCTAATACATATCTCTTATATTAGTTTGTGATTTGAGTATGTCTCTCGGTATTCAATTGTCCTTTGAGTACTTTGAAGTATCGAAGATTATTACCAACATACTTACTAGTGCCCATGTGACGTACAGATGTTTTTCTTCGATGCGTCCTTTGTTGTTGACAGCATTTTTTATGATTTTAACAGTTACTTTTCATGTGACTTTTCCCTTGAGAAAATCATTAGAAATCGCTTTAGTTCGAAACGTAGGGGTTCGTTTTCGAAATACCAACCGTTTTTGTTTCGTCATTTCGCTGATCGTTGTAGTTGAGTTGTTTTTCTTCTCAAAAACTAGATACAGGAAATGTATCTAAATGATGGGTATTCAAAAAAAGGATATGGATACCTAAAAAAATGGTACGATCATTTCATATTATGCCAGTGCTTGACTAAGCCATTTTTTAGTATTTATACCAGTTGTTTGTTCGATTCACCAAATCGCGGTGTGTAGATAGGTATTGTGCAAGATATAGATGGTTAATGTATTTGCTTAAGAAAATATTTCGAAACGTAGATTATACCATTCACTAAAAAGTATTACATCGATATTTAGGGAAACACAGTTTATGACAACCCAAAAAACGCGATTTTTGAAGATTAAAAAAATTAGTCATTGCATTAATAGTATTAAAATTTATAGAAATATTAAGCATACATTTAATTTTGAAAAAATAAATTTGATATTTTTCGAATAATACACGACGGCGCTAAAAAAAGGACCTCTCCGTAGTTGAAGCCTTAACAAAAAAAAAAAAATATCTTTACTACACGATAGAACTGGCGGCTTCATTTTAGAAGGCTGTAACTAATGTATATTAATGGCTTTTAGGTTGCAAAAATCCATTCTAAATTGTAATTTGTAGTTTGTACACCAAAGCGACGCCTGCCGGTAATTTTCGGTTAAACTACATAGCTAAGATAGATAACTCGCTCCCGCAGCCACTCTTGATTAAAACAGAAAACTCAATCTACCCTAAACTTACTAAAACTTGCTCACATCCTTCCAAAACGTGAGTTCATAATAATAATGAAAAAGTAATATATTTATAAATAATCACACAAAAAAGCCGAGTCTATTCAACTTTTTAATGAAAAAAGCAATCATTTTATTTTAAGTCTTTTGCTAATCGAAAGCGGAAGGAAATATTAAACCGAACCTCTAAACCATAAACACTTGCAAGCACAGAAGTATCTCATAAGTAAGCCGCACCAATCAATAATGATATATGAAGAGCTGTTAAAGAAGCTGCTATTGCTTTCCCTCCGCGATTTACAGAGTGTAAGTAATATAAAATCAAAGCCGATTTTCTCGCTACTCAAAGAAATGTTTATTTTCGCAAGGCTTTCACAATAAGCCACTTCAAAAACAAATTTGCCATATTGATTGCAAATCCTGAATATGGTAAAAAAAGTTCTTTGCACAAAAAAGTGATGTGCGGCAAAAACTTTGTCAATTTTTCTTTGATTTATGAATCTCTTTAATTTTTGTTGTACATACGAAAGGAAGAAAGAACTTGCTGCTCGGCGCCGTGGCGTACGCAGAAATTAGCAGTGCTCGTTCTCATAAATAAAAAGAAGACAAAGTGGGAGTGACAGCGACAGCCTCAGCGCGCACGTATACAAGTGTAAAATGTCCTTTTAATGGCGCTGTGTCATCATTATCATCTCCAGCGACTCGCTAACTGCTCACATATGAAAAATGCGGCTTGACACCAACATCTTTGATTTATGGCTACGCGTATGGCTGGCCTGTTGGATGAGTTAGCTTTGTCAGTTTGTCACAAAGTGTCTCCATGCATAAATATCTTTTTTCTGGCCCCTTTGGAGCAAGAAATGTAAGGTTTTAGTAAGCAACCGCAACATTTAAAGAAACAGAGAGCTGCTGCGCCCAAAAGCGTGCTTCATTTTATGCTCATATCCGCACTTAGCGAAAATATATGTGTGTGTGCGCGTAAGTGTCTTCCATGGGTTCCGGCTAGTGCTTCCTTACGCAGTTTTTTGTTCGATGTCTCTTTCGCTCACATATACATACTCACACGTAGATTTACATACATGTAGGCACATTAATGAAAGTGAAATATGCCTTCACATAGCAAAGTTTTCATATATTTGTTTGTCCCTCAGGCTAATGACAATTTTTCATTTCATTTGTCCTTCCGCATCTTCCTCGCTGCCTGTCTGTGGCTTATATGCATATTTCTGTGCTCGAATATTTCTGTTTACTTTGCGATTTCTCGATAATGGCTGCTGTAATGCTAATTTATATGTTTTGACAATATATCGCCTGTTACATACATATACTCGTATATACATAAATTATTTGCTGTTATATAATTTATGACCTGTAGGTTTTGATTATGATTTAATTTTAATGCACTTTCTATTAAAAACACTCAAATATGCGTGAATTTGTAGGTGTGTACAAGTATGCGTGTAAATAAATTAAATAATTATGACTTGCAATGGCACAAAATTAAGTACCCCACACATATTTGCGTTAAAATTTACTTGAACTATTAATTGACCTGAATTTCTTAAGCTTCCTTAATGAAATTCAAATGGATTATCAAAATATTTCTGGCGCTTCAATAGAGGAATAAGCTTCTGCACTTACGAAATGAATTAAAGTGTTAAATAGAACATTTTCTGATAGTGGAAGCCATCTGTCGAATTTAAATTAATCAATTTAAAACTTAAAACTTTAAACAAAAGGAATGAAAAAACGAGAAAAAATATTAACTTCGGCTGCAACGAAGCTATATTACCCTTCACAGGTATATTTTGTAAAGCATAAAAGGGTAAAAAAAAATTTGTATTCTGATTTTGATTGATTTGAATCACAGCTAAAAGCTATAGTGGTCCGATCTGAAAGATATGTTTGGAAATTGTGACGATGTCCTAGATAATAATCACTGCCAAATTTTTTGAAGATATCTTAACAAATAAAACACTTTTCCATACAAAGACTTCAGATACAACAGGCCAGTTGCATGGCAGCTATATTATAGTATAGTAGGCCGATCTGAGCAATTTCTTCGGATATTGTAGAAATGTTTTGGGTAATAATCCCTGCAAACTTCATGAAGATGGCTTGACAAATAAACAATCTTTCTATACAATGTTTTAAGTTTGATCGTCCAGTTTGTAGGGCAGCTTTATGCTATAGTTGTAGAGCAGCTTCTTGATGAGAAAAGCACGTGTGCAAATTTCAGACCGAGAACTCAAAAACTGTGAGACTAGTACACGTATATACAGACGAGCGTGGGTAAATCGACTTTACAGACACTTTAAACAGTCTTCGCCGTTTTCTTTTATGTGTTACAAACATCGTGGCAAACTTAATATGCCCTGTCAAGTGTAGTGAAATAACTTTATTGCTCTTAGCACACAGTTTTGTTAGAACTATCGCAGACTCAGCAAGTAATATATTTTGGACACAATACTAATATGTATCTGTTATGAAATTACTCTATAATTACTCTATAAGGAGAATCTATAGAACCGGTCTAAAATAGATGAAGTCTGTGTGTAGAGTTTCGGGTAAAACTTTGGTTTACAAGTGACACAATTTCATTTAATAATACAGAGCCTCTCTGAAATACGATAGTTTAGACAACTCGGATATGAGCCGAAAAGAAAGAAATAATGAATCGTGCGATTTCCAATGACTTTTTTAAAGTACACTTTTCGAGTTCAGAATATGCTTCTAAGGATTGTTTTTTGTTAAAAGAGAAACTTATCTGACCAATGCATTTTGAAGTTGTTTGGAAGGCCATTATAATACATAAAATTAATTTCCTCCACTTGGTACTCCAGAAAAGATGAATCAATATTAAAAATGCTTTAAACATTTAGGCGTAATTGAAAACTGATTTACCTTTATTTTCAGAGCTTAAAATTTCCTCTCTTAGTTTCGACCTCTTTAGGCATACATATATCACAAATAAGATGTAAAGTGTAAACTAAGGAACGCATATCAGTCTTTATTATGGGAATATAGAAAGCTTGCTGTATACTATCACAAAATATTTTAATGTATCTTTGGTTTTTTGTCACGCTTCTAAGTAATAATGTTGCTCAACTCTAAATATGCACTTTTCTCAAAATTGTATCATCTATTTTTTTTTTATCGGTTGAGCTTATTCTTCTAAATTACTCTATAAGGGAGAAGGCGGTAAGTGCGTCGGTTAATAATACTCGCTAAATTCATAAATATCATAAAAAGCTTAAAAATAAAAGGGTTTTCTTGAAAATATATGTTCTCTGATATTTGAAAAAGAAAACACATTGAAAAAAAATACGATTTAATTTATATTATTATATATCAATTTGTTTCCTTTTTCAAATTGGTTTGATTAGAAGAGGTTCAATAGTTGAAATACACAAAAACCAGTATGCTGGATTTGGTAACTTGCCTTCTTGCCTTTTGAAATATAGTCCAGTTAAGTTGTCCCAGTGTATACAAAAAATCATTGCATATGGCTAAAGAAAATTAAATTAATTAAAAAAAATTTTGTGCTAATTTTGAAAAAGGCTTTAGAATATTTGCTATTAATATTCTTATGATCGTACTGTAAAGTTTTTAACAAAAAATACGTTTTTACTAAGTTTGTTAGACGAGATGAGTTGAGCGTTTCTTTCGCACTCACTTAAAAAACTGGTCTTCTGTGAAAGGCAGTATTGGAATTGAAATTGAAATGTCATTGAATCTTATTTAGTCGTTAGGCATAAGTCAATATTTTACTCATGCAAAGATTGTCTTTTGAGTAGTTGGTTGTTTCCTAGTTGATCTCCTACACTCATACCTGAATAGAAATATTTAACAAGATTAAGAATATGAAAACAAATAATCTAAATTTTTGGTTATTTTTGCCGTGAGAATATAGATTATTCAGTACTCGGTAGTTATATACTAATAAAAACATTTTTCATTAGGTAAAGTCCTAAAAATTGTATATTCCACCGCGAATATTTTTGGCGCTGCCTCGTTGTTTGGTATATACCTTAGATATATCTGACAGTTATGGTTAGATAACTACTGCTAATTACACAGGTTGCTAGCAAATAATATACCATGAATTTGAGTTATTAAAGAAAAATAATAGTATGCAACAAAGTAATTACACTTTCTATGATCAATGAATATAATACATAATCATAATAATAACATACTACGATAAAATATGACACAAGAAAGAAAAAAAGGACAAAATGTGGCGCTTTGCGAGCAAACATCAAAGATGAAAGAGCAGGAAGGGAGACGTACAGGATTTGGAGCGATGTCCTGCTGTTAAGGTGCTTATGTTGGCTATTTACCGAAAAGAAGGTTGCTATTAAGGCTGAGGCGCAGACAGAAAGGACGCCTTTATGATAGAAACGGGGGTAGTTCTGGGCATTATAAAAAGTGTGTGTCACTGAATTATTTATGCGCACGAAAGGCGGTTGCTGCCCATTTAATTTCGAAAGCGAATGCGCCACAAAAGTAACTAAAGCAACAAAGAGCAGTCAGTGGGGAGGGGAGAGGAAATCCTTCAAGAGCGCGCATTTGACGAGGTAAAATTATTAGTTTCTGTTGCCAACAACAAAATCTACTGCTGAGACAGTAGATTTTATTGTTGTTGGAGTGAAGGTAGATGGCGATTTTCATCAGATATTGCAAATGAAAAAGTTAACAAGGGATTGCGGCATAAAAGCTTGCTTACCTGGATACAAATCTACTTCATACACTTATATTGCTATGACAAAAGTATACAACAACACCAATAATCATTAAATAATATACACAGCATTTGACAAGCCTGACAAGCTCTTGACAGTACTTTAGTTGTAGATCTCTTGAGCGATAAGTATGATTTGCAAAAAATTGTATACAATCGCGGGGTAAATAATTGTCAGGTATGAAATTGTAGGAATGAAATAAAAAGAAAAATATATATTTTACAAATGCTAAAACGCAATCGACATCCAATGCGAATAAATCAGTAAGAAAAGGAAGATAGCTAAGTGCGTGTGGGATTTGAAATCCTATTCGCAACAAATTTCCGGGACGTATGCTCTTGATAAATGAAGCCACGTGTCTTATCTTGCGTTGGGCTGTTGGAATAATGAGCTGAAGGTGGGTGAGCGTATTTGTATAACGGAAATGTAAAGTAAGGGAAGAAGAAAATGCAGTAAGCTTTAATAATATAGGCACATAAGTGTTTGAAGATAATACGTGGGTTACCAATTGAGTTGTTGAAACTGGTTAATATAAGTATAAATATTTTGGTAATTTTTTGTGTAAAAATTCTAAAAATATTACCATTGAAGAATCTACTGAAAAAAGAGGTCAGAAACTCTTTTCCAATCTTCTTCGATAAGCTTTAAGTTCTCTATGCTCAATTTGGTTATATTCGTGGGAGATACTTCATTTCAGATATGTAAGTAATTGAAGCCAAGCACGCTACCTACCAGACTAATATCAGATTCAGATCAAAATTGAATATATTTTCAATTCGAAATTAATCTAGTTGATAATTTGGATTGCTGTACCACTTTTGACATGTCGAAATTGTCCTGAGGGGACATTAGTCTAGTCTTGCCTATAGATGCCGCTGAATCGGGAGAAAAGTAGTATGTGAATTAATACCATGAACTTAATCTAGCAATTAACATTCGGTTTAAGCGTTATATCTACTTGTCAAGTTCAAAAAAGTAAATTTGTTAGACTCTTTCGTAAGCTTATATATTTGCAAATATTTATCAAACATTTGAAGGTTATTCGGAGATATGAGCATATTTGTATGAATCGACTTGAAGCGCGTTTTGCTCGAAACACAGTTTTCAGATATATAGAATGATCGACTTGTTGTAATTATACATCGTTTTTAGATATATTTGTGTATATATTTATAATTATCGAAGGTTTAAGACTTTTTCACAAACTTTTTTCACTTATTTTATAAACCGTCATTTTGTTAAAAATCTAAATTTTAACTAGCTTTAGGTCAATACTTGTATTCATCTATTGTATTAATAATATTTTTGGTTTTTGGATTTTAGATAATATTAAGCAAAAAAAAAATAATCCTCTCCGGTCAAAAAAATCCAAAAATTTTCTAAATAAATCACCGATACACTAAATTCCATCACAATTCTATCAATAATTCAATCAATTCTAGGTACATCAGTATCCTAAAAGTATGAAATTATATAATACAACACCAAAAGCAGTTTCACCTCCTTTCACCCACGTAAGTTAAGTCTTATGAGAGAAGAGGAATCATTCCTCCAAGAATACGTGTCGCAAAAGGTAATTCAATTTATTGACGGCCAAATATTTTTTCTTGGTGTTTAGCATACTCACAGCTTACCACCAGCAAAGCCTACCTCCCCTTACTTACAGATTTGTGTACAACAAGTTTGAGTTTTTGTGTAGAGAAATATCCAAAAATGAGCAGAAAACTGTAAAGAGCCAAGGAAAATTGCGAAAATTTATGCTAACTGAAGAGCATACTTCAAGTAGATACTCAAGCTGTCAAGAAAAGAAGTCGTTCGCCGTGTGAAAAGTATTTACACATACCGGCTGTCAATTCCCAATGCGACAGTGGCAACATGCCACTGACAGACAACAACTGATGTCAAACATGCCACGCGCACCAACAACGTTCATCAGTGGTTTTTTTTTGTTGGTTACATGCTATATATTTGCCGTTACCAAAACTTGAGTAAAGGGTGCGATCGAATGGTCACTTTATATTTGGTAATCGATGATTGATGAAAATTATTTGATAACTGAAGTACAAGACTTTGAGGTTATGGAATTTCGGCGATTTTTGTGAAATATAACATACGAGTATTGAACATATTTTGAGGAAGGAGGAAAAAATTTAAAGTTTTAAAATACTAAATAAAACTTTTAAAATGCTTGATGAATAATACACCGAAAATGTAGCTACGTTTTGACAAGATACAGAAAAGAAAAAGTATCTTTTTCCCTTTTTATAATAAATAATATATATTATAGGTTATCAAAACAGACGTTTTATTAAGTCTGAAGTAATCGATATTTATCGAAAAAGATATTATCTGCAATAAGTGGACAAAACTCGATGGGTGGCTAATTTATTGGTAGAGAAATAGATTAAGGGGTTAGCGCCGTGGCTACTGCTTCATGAAATTTCCTATTCTGCCAATTCTTGTTCAGAAAATGTTCAGTGTTTCTCTTCTGTGGTAGTTCCAGTGTGCTTAGTGCTCCAAGAAACTGTTTCGAGGGTGTTGATATTATACAAGCTTCACTAGAAGCTGAGCGTAGTTTCAAGAGAAGTGGAATTCGTCCAAAAACGGATATGGTGGGTTTATCACGAGATTGAATTTCTGAATTGAATTCTCTTTTGATGCAGATTCTTGTTTTATATATTCAACAGGAGATACTTACAGGTGCCTTAATTTTTGATATTATCTTTTATTTTTGCCAAATACCTAAAAAAAGGTGTAAATATAACTTTTAATTGAGACAAATGCAGATTTTGTGGGTTTTAAGCCTTCTCCTACAGTAAGTAGACTTAATAGAATTTTCAGCTGTTTTCAAAAGTCGTCAATGAAAGTTGCAAATACATCGACCGCGCAGTACTTCAAATACCAACTGCGCATCTTCGGGCACCCTTTATTGAAATTCAATGCCGTAGCAACATGACCGCTAAGGTTGCTTCGCGAAACGTGTGACTTGGGTGTTTTTCGACGTGGACGTTGGTGCGCGTGCCACAGCAACGTTTTGAATTAATTCTATTTGGATATTTGGTTAACGCTATGCTAATGACAATGACACAAAATGCGCTCACCGTGTCACAATGCGCTCTTCTGATGAGTGTGTACGTATGTACCGTTACGCTAAATGTGTCTGCTTGCGCCGGCTGATGGCAGTCAGCAAGATAGCATAATTCAAAAATTTCATTCAAAAACATGACGTTTTCATTTTATTTTATTAATAACTTCAATGTGGCGCGGTGAGTGGAAAAACAGAGGGGGAGGAGCAGATAGTAGTGACGTATGAAGCGCTGATGGACGCTTAGAGAATATGTGGCAGTGTTGTGTGCGTGCAATCCAATTTGTTTTTCTGCATTTTCAACACATTTTTCATTTTCTATTTTTTTTTTCGCTGGTTCGTTGGCTCGTTGCTTAGTTCGTGAGGGTTCGTGCTTTTGTCTTGAGTGTGGAGAAATTAATTATGTTGAAAATGCAACAATTGCTGGCACACGGACACTCTCATAAGGCATTATAGGGCACGCATGAGCAGTTGCTATTGTTGTTATAGCGGTAGCAAGTGGTTGGTGTTGTTGTAGCAGTCACTAACTTTGGTGTGGTGGGGTGGCGCACCCTCATTTCAAAATTACATTTGTAAAAATTTGTTCGAGTACCAAAATTATTATTATATTTATATTACACTAATGCATGCACATACATGCACACACACACATACACACAATTTATTGGAAAATTGTTTTTGAGCAGTTTTGTTTGTTGCATATTTCGTGGAAAATTGCAATTGAATGTTGGTACGCTAAAAGTCTCTAATAACAGTAAAGCGTTGCAAGCACACCGCCACACAGTCACACGGCCAGTGTGCATTAGACACGCGCTTATTTGTATACAATTACATACATTTGAGTGTCATTATTACTCATTCCTATTTTGTTGCTTATTTGTTGTAATTGTTGTTGTTCAGTGTAGCATAAAATTGCACGATCATAAAGAAAAGTGAGGTATTGAATGCGTGTGGTAAAAACCCCTTGCCACTGCTACGAATACTATGCTCGCAGTTATATGTAATATTTTGTTGAGAAAAAAAAACTGTTATAAATGTGTGAGTTTTATTACTGCACCGACGTGCGCAATTTATTGTGGTCGTTCACGTGCTCACGTCATCAGACGGCAGCAATAAACCGATGGCCTTAGTGTCAGTGGTTTTGGCAACTCGTGTGTCTGCCAGAAATCGTGGGGGAACATCGGAATAAGGTTGTTGTATGTGTCAGGGGCAACCTCTTCGAGGGGAGCACACACGCACATATATATTTAATTATTTTAGTGTGTGTGTATTTATAAATGAATAATAATGTTATGCAGCTTCGAGTGTTATTCGGAAAAGGGTACCGGCTGAGCATCTCCAATCGTTGAAAAAATTGTTGCTCCGCTGATTGATAGTTGTTAACATCTCTGTTAGTCACACAGATGCTAAGTAAATAATGAAATGTGTTTACGAAGTGATATATTTGAAAGACATAATGTGTTTCTTGTATTTAGGGAGCACTTTTGTAACTATAATTTATATCAGGGGACTTTGAGTGGATTAATATTAATAAGCTCTACTTCAATATTTAGTTTCCAAGAAAAGTAAGGGGCAAAAGGTTATACTATTGTTCATGACGACAGGAACGAATATCTTTTTTCTAAAGCACTCCCTAACGGTTTCGATAAGAAATCGTCATACTTTCGATGTATATCGGTCATGGTATTCATGCCTTATAGCTTGGGTTTCTTTTCGCTTTTCTATGCGAATATGTGTGCTTGTTATGTTGGCATTACTCCCATTCGATCCACCTTCCCTTTTTATTAAAATTGTTCGATTTATGTAACCGGAATGGACTCATATTTTTTATTTGATCAATAAGTGAGTTCTTGGCTGTATTTCTCATTTTTTCTGTTACAACAACCACACAATAACCTCCTTCTCTCATATTAATATGTTTCTCTATTTTACTTTTGGTGGTTTTTCTATTCTAAGAATATAGTTTCTATATACCGATGGTTTTGAATTTTTTTTTAAGACTATCTCATAATTTCCAATCTATAAAAATATATGTATGATCTGATAAAAATTGATAAATAAAACTACATTTTCATGTATATTAATACAAATTCTTATTATAGCCTTCAAAATAGTATGTCAACACTTAATTCAATTTCTATAAAATTGTTATTATAATCCGCTGCGATCGGCCTCAAGTGCCTTCAGGGAATTTTGGTTTCCGCTCATTTTTGAATTGGCATTTGCTATATTGTTGGACAGTTCGACGTCCTGTTTATAAATCCACGTCTCATCACTACTACTGAATTGCTTGATAAAATCCTTCTCTACGACCTCTCCTCGACGTCGCTTATGCCAAAGATTTAGGTCTAGAATTGACACACTTTATAACCAAAACATAACCCATAATTTGTTGAGTCGATTCATAAGAGATTTTGAGATCCTCTGCTCTCTCTCTGCTGCTTAAATGCTCTCTTTCTTTACCATTTTCGATGTTATCGTCATTAACAGAGGTGGATGCACGACTCGTATGAGGCAAGACTGAAATTTCACAACCTAATACTACTTTCACGAATAATACAATACTAATTGTTAATCATGATCATATTTGTTTTCAAATCCTTGGTTTTTCATATTCTATTTTCTAAAATGAGTTTTAAACTATTTATCATGTGTTTGAAGGATTGCTAGTGCCTTGTTAATACCATTTTTATTTAAACTATACGAGTTTGAACTACTTCTATAGCTTTGAAAAAATAAAACGATTCAGATTCAAAAGTGTATTAGAAAAATATCAGATTCTTAAATATTGGATACATTAGACCATATTCTACAACTGACCTCGTGAGATTGAGTCATGTTCCTTTCGGTGTTAGTGGGATTAAAATTATTTTATTTACAATATTTAAATAGTTTAGTATGGTATATAACTGACAAATTTGTTGATAAACAATAAAAAAAAAAACTTGTGAAAATTAAAAAATTCGCAAAACTTTTAATTTTGTCCGCCCTAGAGCTTAACTAAGCAAATTTTATCTAGGACTGGGGATTACGGTGCAGCAACTAAGTTTTCTTGTGGCATAGAAATAAATTCCATATTTGTCTTGAAACCTTTATTTAACACCCAATTGAACAAGAAAAAAGCGAGAAGAATATTCACACTCACACAAAATTCAATTCACGTAAATTATTCAAAACCAATATAAAATTGTGTAGAATGTTTGTATTTTAAATCAAATTTTCTTACCCTGAGTAAAATACGAAAAATAAAAAAGTGTGTAGCTTCAAAGAACGAAGCGAAAACAATGAGGGAAGAAACTTTGTTGACATTTTACCATCAGATTCAAGCAATCACGGTTGTGTCCATAAGCAACCAACAACAACAACGCTTCCACTCTGTTGCAAAACATTAACGCGCACATTAACGCGGCAGCGACCACCAAACAGCGTCGACAACAACAATAACAGCAGTAACAAGTTAGAAACACTTTGGCGATGATAATGTCAAATAGCGGTGCAGGTAATGACAGCAACCAGAAAAGACACGGACGGAGAAACCAAAGCAGACACACACACACAAAGACATATAACAGATAACTGTAAAGTCACTGAAGGAATCTGAAGGAAGAAAATGTTGTGGTATTTAGAATTTTTGTTGACATTTATAGCCCCGGCCTGCGGTCCATTACCTTGTGGTCGCAGCAACAATGTACATATACACATACACATACTGACATTAAATACACAAAGACACTTACAGTACGTACAAAAATTTATGGCATTAATAAATTTCCATAATTTCGCAACAAAATACAGGCGTCAATGTGCCACAACATCCAGCGGCAGCGTCGCATTTCCGCAGTTATCCTCAAGTGACACATTTTTCTTGCGCCATAAAGAAGTTCAAACCGCAAGTTGCTCTCGGTTGAGGGTGTTTCGCTGAGGCTGCCCGGTGTAAGGTGGGCACAGGCGGTTCGAGTGAAGTTGTTAAGTGAATTTTACAAAATTTTTATTTAGCATTTTTTTCTAACGCCCTGATTTATCAGCGTCGAACATTACTGTGAAGACATTACGCCACTTTTTAGGTAGAACTTCTTCTTCAACTTTCTTCTTGAAATGACTTTTGCCGCAGGACATTGCTCTTGCTGTCTTAGGAATATAAATTAATTGCGTATGTTGAGCAGCGTTGCATAGTCGTAACGGCAAAATTTAAATATTTCTGGGTAATTTGTATTATTCATTTTGTGTGAAATGCTTACTAGGGACTTCTTTAATCTTTATTACTCTGTTCACTCGCACTATGTAATTACAAATATCCATATTTTATTTCATAGTTGCAATGAGGTAATAATAATTAATGATAGTAATTAGTTTTAAGCAAGAAAATCTCTCATTTTCTCTCTCTCGCTCTCCCCACATTTAATTATTATATATGTATATGTATACCTTGCAAGTATATAGGTTTTTTTCAGGCAAAACATTTTTTTTGTGTACTTTGAGACAAAATATTGGACACGTATTTTTTATTTCAAATCAATGTGAAAAATTTTGAAGTTATGAATTTTCAAAATTTTTAACCTTTGAAAAAAGTACCTTTTAACATTTGCGTATACGATAATAATTTCTGGCGGTTTCAGCAAAATAGAACCTTAGGGATCCACTAATATTTAAGGCGAAAAAAAATGTATTCAAGTATACATGAAACAAAACTGTTCCTCTCATGGCTCATGCTTTCGCAGCTGCTTTGATTTCACATACTCCACATCACTCAAATCACATTAACATTAACAACTAGTTGACTAGTTTTTACAAAACTTTTTTTTGTAAGGTTCGTTAAGATAAGCTTTCAAATCCTCATATTTTCCGCAAGTTGATTCCACATCAGCTACAAATGTCGGACATGTTCTTTGGCTGCCTTTCAATTCATGCTCGACGACCCTCTCTAGAAACACCTGTGCCAGCAATGCGGCAAACATGCTGCCTTACTTTTCTCTCGGCTTCATTGAAATATTTATTAACTTCAGCTTGCTTGGGTGACGTGCTAAGAGTTGCAAGTGATTTTTTTTTAAATTTTTTAACTTTAGTTTGATTTTATTTAAATAAAAAAATCTTCTGTGTGCTGTTAGAATGTTACTAAACATCATTTTTTACCGAACTTTTAATACAAAGGCAACAGGTAAAGAGGTCAATGCCTAGTATAAGATAATTTAATTTAAATTTAAAAAATTCGCCTTATTAGTGGCAGGTAAACATACTACAAAACAAAACATTTCCACAAATTATTTATGTACAATAAATGATTAATATCTAAAGAAAGACACATTCGTGGGGTAATAATTGTATACGAAGTTTTTTTCAACATGGTGATTTTTTTTAACTAGTGTGATTTGCTACAGATAAAAATTCACTAGTGATCATCGGTAAGCTAAAATTTGTTTTGAGAGAGAACGAAAAATAACACCAACCGAAGGTTATAAAAAATTCGGTTTGCACCTTTTCTATATTCTACGTTCTATGGTTTCAGTATGGTCATAAAACTAGTTTGGAATTTTGATGTTTATATCGCTCAGTAAAATAAAGGTATATTATTCGATTTACATACTTTAAAAAGTTTTTATTTATTTCTAAGAATTTGTAGAAACACTGAAGAGATGGAGGATTCGCCATGTACTTAAATGTTGCTTTTGCTTACCTTTCATTCGATTAGTTTCTTGACTGAAGTTATGACTGAAGCTGAGCTTTAAGCTTGCACACCGTCTACATATATATAATATTATATAAAAGCTGTATTTTCAAAGATTTTAGAAGGCATTTAGTTGGTGATCGTGAGGCAAGTGAAGACTTTCAGTTTACTCTCACAAATTCTGGGTTAAAGAGCAATATTTAGGTTAACCTGAACCAGGGACTGCGTACATTTTGCTAAACTTTTTACATTCCTTCCTTTTTATGTACATTCTTCTAACCTAACCTAACGTATGTATGTAACCCCTTCAACTATCTAGTCAACAAATCTCTCTCTCATCTTATTTAGCGCAACACCGTCAAAACGAAGCTCCATATTTTCGCCAGCACTATTTGCAATTCCACTGAATCACTACCGACAATTGTAAACAACTACCGTTATGCGTGATGATTCATATCGCTCTTCCAGCACTGCAACTCAGCACAGATCCATTAGCAACTCATACAAACATATGTACATAAGTACGAATGTGGCAACTTGTAGACGCGAAAAGCGCATGCAGCTTGTCAAGGCAACCGCACATTTCTTGGCAACTACACAAACTACAGCAACAGCACAGCGATAGCGTGCATCCACAGTAATGCCATCACTCAGACGCTTGCACAGAACATCACTCAAGTCAAGTACTTGGCCGCACAGGCAGTCAGTTAGTCAATCAATTTGAGTGCTTGACAGCTTTTTGTGTGTCGAATTGAAACTTCTGCGATCAGTGGTCGGGCGTTCTACCCGTCAAACGGAAGCTGTAACCGAATAAAATGTGGTGTGGTGTGATGATGGTCTCCATGGCTGCTGACGAACCGAGAACCCGCAATGGCTCACTTTCGCTTTGTTATTTTAACAATTGAAATGAAAGCAGAAATCATTCGCAATGGAAAGTAACGACTTCTGTGGTTTGTACGAGTACTTGTAACGGTACTATAATAACAGTACATAGTGTTGTGCTCTGTGCGCTGCAAAGGGGTACGACTCATCGGTTGGTGGGTGGACGTGAGTGGGTGTGTAATTTCAAGAAGTCCAACAAGACACTCTGCGGCATTGATGTGCTCAGCTGATGTCCTCAGCTCTCAGCTGATGCTGATGATGACGTTGATGGAAGGCGTTGCAGCTATCGTTAATACTACCCCGCTGTCGCTCTTATTGTTTTTCATATAGTCATCTTCAAGTTGTTTGGCGCTTACGCGAGCACCGTGGAACCGCGTAAGTAGAAATGCCAGTATTTGCGTAGTTGCGGGAGGCGTGTCAAGTGCCACCGAGTAGTGTTGTGGGTGGCTAGAAGAACCAGCTGCTCATGGCATAGCATAGCATGACAGGGCGGCAGCGCCAGCGAGCGTTGTTCAACTTGACGTAATGAAAATGACAATCACACTTGAGACAAATTGTGAATTTATTCAAGCAGTCTTCTTCTATGCGCCGCGGGATAGAGGAGCTTTTAATGACAGCGCGCTTTTTCTCGATGGCTGATTTTTGTAAACTCGTTTATGGCGCGTCGAAATGCGAGTTTAAATAAATGATATACTTGAAAGCATTGCCCTGTCAAATGCACTTCAATCACGAATCAAAAGTGTACTGAATTAGTAATTGTAATATAATATAATGTACTTGACGGGCGGAAATCTACTCTACATTTGAAATATTTTAATTTATTAAACTTAAGAGAATTAAACTCAAATTGTCTGCGCATTTTGTGCTGATGAAAATGACCCATTTATTTATGCTTACTTGTAATCGCATATTATTCGACTGAGAAGAGTGTTGACAGTAGCGGATCAGTCACCTCCTTGTTTCGAATGGTTGTAATGCTTGAAAATATGTGGTGAAGCTGAGTTCCATATCTATTTGGTATTTATTATAAATATTTTCAGATTTATATAGTCTGTATCGAATCAATCTATTCAACAAGGGTAATCCAGAATCAATAAGTAAAAACAGTTACCAAATCTGCCGCGGACTGAAAAACAAAAACCACATTTTTACGTATTTAAATAAAAATCTTTATAGACGCCTTCAAAATATGATCCTGAGCTAATGCAAGCTTTCCAACGATTCATACACATTTTCTATATATATGTCATAAGGCCCGGATAAGATGACCTCCAGCGCCTTCGGCTCAATTCGCTATATTGTTCAACAATCGCAACGTCAAATTCATAAAACCATGTTTTCGTAATGCGTTTGATGACTGTAAGTAAATGTAGTGTCAGTTACGTTGTCAAGCATATCTTTTGCGAGCTCTCCAATCGACGTCGTTTTTGTATAAGATTCAGGTCTTTTGGTATAAGTCTTGCATTACATGCTTCATACCCAAAACATTAAACAAAATGTGTTGAGTCGATTTATAAGAGATATCGAGATCTTCTGCCAACACGATGGTTTCAAGCACTGTTTCTTAAAATTTTTCGATGTTATTGTCCCTAAAAGAGGTGGATAGACGACTCGTAGAAGGCAAGGTTAAGATAACTTCATGATCTTGACATTCACAGAACCATTTGTGCCACCCAAATACTTGTGTTCTAGACTAGGAAAAAATTTGATCAATTCGGTTTGCGTCCACAGCTTATATGGTTCCGCCCGCGACAACTTTGTTCTTGATTGTATATCGCAGAATATATTTCTCGCATGATGCAAGGGCCGTATTTTATTCTCCACATTTATTTTCGTGTAATTAGGACTTAAGTTTATATTTGCTTATTCAGTCCAAAATATCCCTTGCTGGAAAAAATCACACGGCAGAGAGTGGCACTGCTTTTAAAGGTGCTTTTCTATCGGCAAATAGTTTTAAAAAGTTAGAGAAATGGTAGCGTCGATCGGTACTTACCAGATTTTATATCTTCAGTCGAAATATAAATGGGGGTTAATGCATAACTGTTATAATAATAAGTATGATAATAAATATTTCTTGGAAAGTTGTTATCGGATCTCGGTCTTCATCCTTAGGGTAAATAATTACCAAATCTCGATATTTATTTAAACACCTCTTTTCTTCTTTTTTTCTGGCTTTCTTTGCCTGTATATTTTCATACATATATGAAGAGTCCGTAGTCTATTCCACTGTCAAAAGCAGCGCACATTTCAGAAATAAATAGGTCTTGCTTTTAATATTCAACTCAAAACGTTCCTCCCAGCGGGCAATCATTCGAAATAAATTGGCATGCTTGAAATAAACGAATGTGAGAGAGTAAACTAATTTATTATAAAAGGGACGAACAGAGCAGAGCAGTGATCCTACAGTGTGAGTCTTCGACCATGAACTCAGTGCAACCAAGTGTGAAATAGGGGCGTGGGCAGTTAGCACACCCTGTAGAGCGGCACTTACTACCAGCCACTTCCAGCAATATAGAGTTGCGCTGATTTTCGACGAACTTCTTTCGCAGGACAAAGTGAGTGCATGTGGAGAATGCTTGTCCAAGCAGAGCTAAGCACTTAGAGCGTGAAGGGGACGAGACACATGTTTGACAAGGCTTACAAGTACATATGTTGCAAGTACTGCATATGCTGCATGCAATGCCAGACACTGCGACGCAAACAAACCGCATGCAATTTTGAACGCAAATGGATATCAAATAGAAATAAAAGATGACTTACAACAAAAAGCAAAAGCAATGTGAGCAATGCCATATGTGATCATTGCAGCGCCGAGAACGCAGCCGCTTCTGTGGGGTGTGAGCGTAAACAATGTATACGGTTGAGTGTGCGCATATGTCTGTGTGCGCGCGTGTGGCATGCAACTCCTTTGAATTTTTCATTTGTAACAGCAAAGCGCATCTAATGCAAATCAACTGTAATCTACTTGGCACTGTGCGATGGTTTTTGGTCTGCAACACCATGCATAATCTATGTATGTCTGCGTTTCCAACTTTTTTATTTGAAATGTAACCGCGTCTGCTCCGCTTACATTGGTTTGGAATGAACATGCACCGGCAACATGTTGCATGTAAGTAGCGCATAATGGAAACCTCAGTGTATTTACCATAAATGGGAAGACTTCGGTACATAGTTAAGCATGCGCAAGTATGCATGTAAGGGCGATTCCATGTAGAGTATTAAATTTTAATAGTTGGAGATGTTAATTCATTGGTGTCAAGAAAGTGGGAATATCACAAAAATATGCAAACAAAATGGTGTGATTACAGTATAACATAAGCTAACATATTTTTTAGGGTCCGTATCTTCTTGAAGAACTTAAGAAAAACGGATATATAGCTGCTCAAAAACTTAAACCTGACTAAAAACTTCAAAACTCTCCCGAGTTTCTTTCGACGCGGCTCATTGGTGAACCAAAGTTCATTAATTTTCTTCACTATTTTGGGAACATTGCTTCATTTTCTCTGTATGAGAACATCTTGAGATGGCAGTTCCTGTATGAGAACATCTTTAGATGGCAGTTATAAGTTAACGCTGCATTTTTTAATCAGAACTTGCACTTACCGACAGCTCAATTAAAAATAAGTCGATAGTAGAAATTATTCTTCTGAACATGACTTCTTATTGCAAAGCCCTTAGTCAGTTTCAATTTTGGCATTGTGAGTCCTCAGATTCAATGTCAACTCATTAGCTCTAATAAGACACAATATGAGCCAACCGCCATCAACAAAGGAATTGACAGGGTTTCGCATATAAAAACAGTAATCAATGCATTTCCGTACGGCTTGCATAAAGGTGTATTCTGGAGTCAGAAAAAAAGAGAGGGAGTATAAGTGAGAGATAGAGCTTACTGAGAGAAAATTTAGGCTAACTGGTTACTGAAGCGATGTTACAATTCTTGATGCCAACATCTTCCTAAATATAGCTAAAATATATGCTTTGTAATACAATCAGCAATTAAGTTTTTAAAATCGCTGATAGCTCTCATAATGACGTAAAAATATTTTAGTAAATATTAAGAGCAGTGTTAAATATTATCACGAAGATTGATGAGCTGAACAGTTGTGCTTGTTAAAAGTTGACAAAGAATGTTCTCCTTTGACGTTGTATTCACCTGGAGCAATTGTTCAACTATCTCTCTGCTCTCAGGTCGGTGATGAATGTCACGGGAGCTCTGGAGTCGACGAAACGTTCGCTGTCGTCATTTATTTGAAATCATATTTTTATCTGGGAAAGGTCTGTTAACTCGCCAACCATTTTTTGGCCACTACTTTATGTCTTTAAAACAACAGAAATATCACAGTATTGGTAAAAGTTGTGTGAGGAAGAATGTGAGAGTGTGATTATAAGGTTATTTACTCCTACAACGCTCAATACAGTTTTCTGATGAAATTATCACAATTATGTAACAGCTGAACGCTTTTGTCCGTGTTTCAAAATAGTGTTTTTCATGACGTTGATAGTGCAAAACGAACTGTACCACCTAAGATTTCGTATCTAGGTATTATATAATAGTTCTTCGTGGAATGCCCCCGATGCACTTGCCCGTATATGGTGTGGCATTGGACACATCTGCTTTGACTCATTTCAACTGCACTCGCATTGACATTGCCATAATTGCGCTTTCAGCAACACACCGTTATGCTTTTTATTGCCCACAACACGTAACAAAAATTGCTGGAGCTTTTGTTTATATGACACATGTCAACATCTGGTTGTCTGCCACCATTATCTTATTGTTGTTGTATGCAATCTGTTACAAATAAATGGTTTTCAATGCACCGAGCACAGCTAATCAATGCTTTCGGATATGCGCGATGAGCTGGTTGGGCAACCATGTGACGTGGAATGGGTAAATCAGTGGACTCGTATTTGCCGTCGTTGACACTAATGGATTTTTCTTGGCGCTGGGGTAGTTGCGCTTGACACTCGCCACTTGATGCGCGGAAGTGAGATTATATATACTCGTATATGTATATATCTGTGGATAAGTATGTCTGTATGTCATGTGTTGTGATGTGTATAATTGCTTGTTGCATGTTTTTGACGTGTTGACATTAATTGAAATTTGACACATTTACTTTGTACCGTTATTGCATCAAAAATACACATAAAGTGCACAACTCAAATTTAATGGAATTGAATTGGCTTTAGTTGGCATATTTTAAGAAACATATGTTTGTCATGCGCGAGGTCTCGAAATAAAACTACAAACGGTATAGCACTTGTTTGAGAGATTTGCCGGAGTGAGTGCGCATTATGGTATATTCGCCTCTCAATGAATTCTCCACAGTAATTGAACAAAGCAATACCAGCTGAATGCCATGTCGAATGGCAAACAAAAACAACAATGAATGGATTACGGGAAAATATCGCATCGCAAATGAAGACTGACAAGTGCCACACAACAGTGGCAACGCCAACAGAAGCTGCTGGAATAGCAAAGTGATGTTAAATTGAGATAAACGGAAGGTAAAAAGTAAATAAATAATGTAAACACATGTGCATATGTGTGTGTAAGCGACATGAAATCACTGCCAAGCAAATGACTGACTGCAACATTGACAGTTGACATTTCAGTTGCCACGCTTGAGATGCACACGAGTAAAAGTACCAATGCAGAGAGACTGTGTAAATGCTGAATAATATCGGAAATCCTTTATATGTACTAGATCGGTAGTACTCAACAACTGCGCTCTATCCGCTGCAACTACGCTCTATCCGCTCACTAATAAAGCACGTCTGAAGGTGTCACTGTCAACTAGTGCTGATGGACACACACAAGCATTTGTGTTGAGTAATGTTAATGTTGGAAAGGATACGTCGTTGGTTGAAAAAAAGTATAAAACTCACTTCGGATACTTCGTTTCAATTGAATCAAAGCTGAGTGACACGCGGAGTGACAGTGCCGTTGGAAGAATTCAGGATATGTGCGCATTTTTGATAGAGACACCAAAATTCGTAAGCAAGAGTTACAAAGAGCACTTTAAACATTAACACATTTTCATGGGTTCCTACACGAATATGTACTTTTTTATTTTTGTTAGAGCACACAGAAGCATAAATTTAATTGTGGCAGAGGAAATTATCTTTCATGCTTCTGATATTTATTATCAAAATACATTCAGTTTTCACGAACATATATGGCGACGAATGCTCAGAAGCTTCTCCTCGATTTGTAAAGTCCTGATGAGATTTTGAGCAATTCACTCTCGGTGATGTGGATTTTTTAAAAATAACCTGACTTTAGCAGCTTGATGACCAAAAAATATGTCAGACTTATTTACTTTTATTTATTTCATATCTTATCAGCGAATTTGGAATATTGTTTGGTCAACTAAGAAATTATTTATATAACAACAGTTCAGTTTTCTCTGTAAACAAAATGATGTGTTCTACATCCTAATCTAACAATGTTATTTCCTCTCGATGAATCTTGGCCACCTGCATTTACCGGAAGTAGTTCATGCATATGTACTTAAATGCATATTTCGAGTATTTTTCCTACTATCATATCATACCGATAGATCAGGTGCAATAAAGTAAATTTCTTATTTGATTAACACCGTAATTTTAGGAGGAAATGAAATAAGTAAATGATGAGAAAATGAAGTAGAACATATAAGTATGTAACATGGATACTGTTTCATATTTTCGGATGCTTCAAGTTTAAACCAGGCATAGTTTTCAAACCAGTTGTCAAAGTAAGCCCAGAAATTATTGAAAAACTACGCTGAAAAAGCCAATGTTTGAGAAGCATCGAAATATATTTCCAAAACTCACGTTCCCTGCCATCTAGCCACTTGTTGGCTATCTGTTTTGATTCTCTAACTAGTCCTTTTGTGGGGATACAATATGCTGATAGTTTATACTGATAATGCAGCTACGACTGACAAGTTGGAAACGGGTATTCATTATCGTAGAGATAATGCAGTTTACATTGGATAAAAAGGTACAAAACTTATCAAACAGGATGATCTTCATAAGACGCAGTTGCGGAGATTGTATGTCATAAAAAAAAAATTGGAATCTTTGCACTTGCATTTCTTTTTCTATGTTTTATTTTAATTAGAAGTTCTGTATGTAAAAAAAACTCAAGATCTATATCGAATTATTACAAATAACACATGAAAAATATGGTTATATTAAATAAATAAGTACTGAACCAAGTGGTTTATGTAATTTATAGGATTTACAAAGAAAACGGGGGCTGAAAGATGGATCTTGTTTCGTGTTTGGCCAAAACTTCAGTCACAAACAAAATTCGAAATTTCAGTGCGCTGTTTATGCTTTTCATAATTCCCATGCAAGCGCGTAGATCTCAGAATTGGCTCAGTTTAAGTTTTCTTTATCAACTAAAATAAACCTAACCTCACTTCTACTTTATTGACACTGGTCGAAATATCTAAATATATAACGCTGTTTATGTAAATAATTAAAATCACAATTAAATTTTTCTACTGTCATTTTAACTGGTTTAGTTGGGTGAAACGTTGCTACAAATCAACAGAATCGCAAAACAAAATGTTCGTATATTTATTCATAAGCCCAGCAGCTTAGTTCGCTTCAGTGTAAATTCGAGAGTAGCTCAAATAAATGTTATATTTTATCAGAGATAACAATACTTTAAGCTACTTAGAATTCAAAACCTAACATCCAACACCCACACATGCAAAATTTTCAATTACAAAATTTTTTTACATCCATTTTGTATTTCAAAAACCAAAATAAACCAAGGAATGTATGTATGTACGTGTAGGTGTGTAGGTTTTCATGGCATATCAATGATCAGTTCATTTGCTGGATGTGCGGCATAAATAAAATGCAAATTTCAACAAAACAATCTCACTTATTCTTATTTTGCAGCAATGTGTAGTTTCCATAGAAGTTTCAAAAACTACAAACACACGTGCATGTATCATTGTAACGGTAATGCGCAGCTTTGCGGAGCAACAATAACTACAAAAGTTTATCTAAATGGCTGATATGCTAAATGGGATTCCCACATTACAGGCGAGCGCATTTCACTCCACATTTTTACACTTTTGCCATACTTTTTGCACAAACTTCTGTTGTTTATGTGTGTGTTGGTGTGTAAATGTGTTTGTGCGCTACTATTATTTCATTTAAATTCGAATGAAAAATGCGAGATGCGAAATTGATTTATTTCGATTTTTCAAAGTTTTTGTTTGTTTCATTTTATACCGTTATTTTGTATCGTACGAATGTGGAGCGAAATAAAAATCGAAAATAAATTTACTCACATGCAAATACACTCACAAAATATTTGCTTATATATATATATATATTTCTGTGTGTGTGAGTTTGTGCATAAAAAGCTTATCTCGCTGCTAGCGAGCGCATCAGTGAGCAGGCGTGAACGCGCTCGTCTACTTGGGTGGGCAGTAGCTGGAGTTTGGGGGTGTTCTTCACCGTGTATACCAGCCATGTATGTGTTTAACATATTTATAAAGGCAAGTCGACTTTGTTGCTGTGCTGGCAGACGCTTAAAAGGCTTTGTTGTATCCGCCAGATAATTGAATGATTTGAATTTTTATATTCAATTTACCATATTTGCAACTTCCTGCTACCGCTTATCAGCAGCGCGACTTCGACTTGAAGGCACATGTAAAGGGTGTGTTTTTTGGAGATATGAACAAATTGCTCAATATTTAGTGTTGGAAAATAATTTCGGGCATATAACTCCTCGACTTCGCCTTCGTAATATTATTCCATTGGCGAAAATAATGCGCCGACTATTGGTTTCCAACTGGTTAGCCATAGCTGGTACATCAACCTAAAATATTGTCTAAAAAATGTTAACTTCGATTGTCCCGAAGTTATAATACTCTTCAAAAACATGACATATTCCTTACAAGAACTTGATTTTGATCTGCCAGTTTGTATGGTAGCTATATGCTATAGTGATCCGTTCTAAACCATTTCTTCGGAGATTACAACTTTGTATTTGGTAATAAACCATGCTAAATTTCTTGAGGATATCTCGTCAAATTGAAAAATTTTCAATACAAGAACTTGGTGTGTTTTTTTAGTAAGAATAATGTATATTTTTTAATACGAATATCGAACGAGCCTTTATGGAAAATTACAGGTCAGCTTTGCATGGAGAGGATACACAATGGTTGGGTCACACTTTAAGGAAGCACGTCGGCGATATTACTCATTCAGTATTGGAAAGGACGCCTCAGGGAAATAAAATCGAGGGTGGTGCAAGACAACTTACACAAGAACAATTCTCAAAGAAGCCGGCAAATTATTTAATGAACTGAGGGAGTTGGCACGATACAGACAATACTCGAAAATTTTTGTGGATAGACTAAGTTTCGAATTTTTTTTTTTTTGTTTTTTTTTTGTTTTAAGAACATGTCTTAATAATAGTAATATTTTTCGAAAAGAACGCTAGATTTGAAATTTTGGGTTTTTAAACTTGTTTTAAGGTTATTGTTTTGCTAAAATATAGTGAGTATACAAATATAATAAAGACTGTCCCTACTTTGACAGCCTGTTTGCCAGCTAATTTCGTACCACTAAACAGCACCCTATATAATCGTAGCATAGTAAATGAACAGCTGGCTACCTCAACGTCTGTTTATCATACATTTCTTTTTACTCGCCTTCTACTTTTACTATTTAAATGGAAATGTAGGTGAATTGGAAAATTCTTATCCTGGCACACAACTTGGTATAAATATATATATTTGTGTATATATATGTATAAATGTATGAAAGTGTGTGGCGAAATGAAATTCGATTGATTTAAGGATTAAAATGTCGAATAAATGTTAAACTCATGCAATAATAAATTCACACTGCACGTTTATGTGTGCGTGTTGGTATGTGCTGTGTAGTGAATAAATGCGTTTTATGTGCGAAAATATTACAGCTGCTAAGCTCACTTGAAATCGGAGCATATGTAGACATTATTTGAAGCTATTTGCCGCTTTAAAGCATATTGGCTCACACACGTTTGTTTCAGCATTTATATTTGTGTGTGTGTGTGCGTTGAGTGCATTAGGCATATCTCTTTTGTGTAGCGCCCTGTTGTTGTCTGCGCTTTGTAATTAACTGAAATTTAATTAAATTTCAACACCACTCAGTTACTTACATAATTGCAACTCGTCACGGCTAATGTGTGTGGCAAATGGTTTTTGCTCTGCAGCCACTCTGCTTTCCGGTCGTCTTTTACTAAGTGAAAGAAGCAGAAGAATGCGCAGTGTTATTAAGTAAGATAAGCGTAGCAAAGAGCTGTGGGAAAATTTACAATAAGTCTTGCTTCATTTAACTGCGGTTTCACTTTCCTTTTCGATTTTAGCTAAGTTACAAAAACAACAAAATACTGAAAACTATATGCGTGTCATCTTTGAAGAAAGACTTTCAAAATTGGTGTACAAATATTGATTGAAAGTGATTCGGATGTGTTATTACGTATATATGTATGTATGATGGATGAAGTTATAGTTTAAGCAAAGTTCAAAATTTTGATCGTTTTTGGACTGCTACCAATCGATTTCTGATCAGATAAAAAAACTGCTATATCATTATATGGAGAGCTATATACAGAACTTGCAGAAATATCTCATAGTGATCGCATTATTTGTCTGAGAGTAATAATTCAAGCAGAGTTGAAAAATTTACTTTTGAGAAAAACGGTTTTAAAGATAAACTGATGGAGGGTGTAACTCAAAAACGATTTGAGATAGCGACTTACAATATTAGTATAATAGTTCAAAGGTATAACCTAATGAAATATGAAAAAAATCGCCTTGTTTGGTTTCACACTAGGTTTGCCATTTGAGGGAATATTTCTTAAACATAGCTTACATAATTATTCTATATAACTCTCATGGAATTTTTAGTTTTCATGTAAAAGGAGACCACAATCATAGCGAAGGTCGTGGTACTGATTTTCGACAAATAGTGCTTTAATCTCCACAATATGGTTGCATTTAAGAGGCTGCTGAAAAAACTATTATCTGATAAATGGCGTCTTATAACAATATTCGCTTAAAATGAGTGATTTGTTTGTAGGAGATCTCAACAATAAAGTTCAGCTTGCATTAGCATCAAACTGAATTGCGAACCTGCGCCTCAAAAGCTTTTCCGCATCATTTCTTCAGAGTTTTAACCTTATGCTGAAGCTGAACTGCAGTGCAACGACTTACATTCATTTAGTGCTGCATACCTAATATATTTATTAGTTAAATCAACAAAATATAAAGTTAAAACATTCTAATAGCTGAACTTCAATCCAAGCCTAAGTAATTAAGTATTTATTACTGAGTATATTCAACATATGCATTGAAATACAGCAAAATATAGTCAAGTTCGCTTTATAACTCTATTATTTGCACTAATATATAAATAATAATGACATATATTTAACAATACCTTTCCAGCAACAAGTATATAGGGCGACTCTGTCCTACGTAATGCAACTTGAGACCCATGAGTGTAACTCTCGCGCCTCACAACTACTGCAGCACCGCAAAGCAGCTTTGCGAAATGCTCTTAACACACACAGATACAAATCAGCACACACGAAGTGACACAATTTAATGCACTTTCCACGGCAGTGTTGCATGCGGTAAGCGGCGTGTCTTTGAAATCTTTCAACTACTTTCCTTACATTCGTCAGACGCATTGATGACAGCAACAGCAGCAGAAGCAGCGGCAACAAATCCGCTTAGTTATGTCCTACCAAAGTGATGTTCAGCATATTTGATGTCTCACTGATCACTCCCATAGCGGACGGACACTAGTTGCCGGTGAGTGTCTCCTACTCCAGGATTTGCTGCCAATGCATTGTTTGCTTATTAGTGGCATGCACCTGGTGTGCTGAGTGTGGCACACAATAAGGACGTTAAGTAACTCGAAGGATGTTTCTCCTTATGTGTATCTGTCTGTACATCTTCACAGCAGAGATTTATTTGCATACACACACACACCTACACTCATTTATCCGCTCAATATTGACTCAAGCAACAGAGTTGCATTGTGTTGCAACTTCATTGTCTATTCTGTCACATTACATCCAAGATGCAAATCTGCTTGGAATCCCTATTCTTTGCTGCTTATTTGTTTGTTTGTGTGCTTTGCAGGATTTTCATTAACGTTTACCTTGTTCGGCTGCTTGAGAAGTCATTGGAGCGTGATTTTGTTGAGCGCTAAAAAACAAAATGCTTTGAAATCATTAAGGATCTTGTAAGTGGTAAAACTCGAATTTCATTGTGTCTTTTGTTGCAAATTTTTGAAGCGGTTTTGGTCGATTAGCTGTTTGGTGCGGCAGATGCATTTATTTATCTATAAATAATTGAATATCCAAACTACAACAAGCAAAGCAGCTTGGAGCTATTTTTGTGCAAATTTATTTAATTTTTTAGCTTTCATTTCAGTTTCAAATCCACACAGATTAAGCACGGCTTTGCGTTATTTTCGCACCAAATTTCGTCACTAAATATTTGATTAACTGTTACCTTTTTTTGCAACTTCGTAATTTATTTATTTGCCATCAGTCTGCTGGTCCTGTTGGTTTTGATTTAGTTTGCATTAAACGAAGTGTGTTAAAAAAATAACGGAAATTTTAAAATTAAAATTTCGTGGGTTTGAAAAGTGCAATTACCAATTTGTTTCATTATGTGGGTATATACACAACTGAAGTACGAAAAAGTTTTCAGCAGCCGCTAAGGTTAGACGTGATTTTCTTTTATTAAAAGCTTAAAATTCGTTGTTTTTTGGTAAATTCTTAGCCAATAACAATACTGTAACGATGGTTCAGCCGCTATATTCGCCAGACTCCGTGGCTCGGTGTGACTTTTTGCGAGTTTCCATAATAAAGAGAGGCCCGTGATATTGCGTTATCTGAACTTAAAGGTATAAAAAAAAGACCTTGATTTATCGATAATGGACTTTGCGTTGTAATGTATATTTTTTAATACGAATATCGAACGAGCCTTTATGGAAAATTACAGGTCAGCTTTGCATGGAGAGGATACACAATGGTTGGGTCACACTTTAAGGAAGCACGTCGGCGATATTACTCATTCAGTATTGGAAAGGACGCCTCAGGGAAATAAAATCGAGGGTGGTGCAAGACAACTTACACAAGAACAATTCTCAAAGAAGCCGGCAAATTATTTAATGAACTGAGGGAGTTGGCACGATACAGACAATACTCGAAAATTTTTGTGGATAGACTAAGTTTCGAATTTTTTTTTTTTTGTTTTTTTTTTGTTTTAAGAACATGTCTTAATAATAGTAATATTTTTCGAAAAGAACGCTAGATTTGAAATTTTGGGTTTTTAAACTTGTTTTAAGGTTATTGTTTTGCTAAAATATAGTGAGTATACAAATATAATAAAGACTGTCCCTACTTTGACAGCCTGTTTGCCAGCTAATTTCGTACCACTAAACAGCACCCTATATAATCGTAGCATAGTAAATGAACAGCTGGCTACCTCAACGTCTGTTTATCATACATTTCTTTTTACTCGCCTTCTACTTTTACTATTTAAATGGAAATGTAGGTGAATTGGAAAATTCTTATCCTGGCACACAACTTGGTATAAATATATATATTTGTGTATATATATGTATAAATGTATGAAAGTGTGTGGCGAAATGAAATTCGATTGATTTAAGGATTAAAATGTCGAATAAATGTTAAACTCATGCAATAATAAATTCACACTGCACGTTTATGTGTGCGTGTTGGTATGTGCTGTGTAGTGAATAAATGCGTTTTATGTGCGAAAATATTACAGCTGCTAAGCTCACTTGAAATCGGAGCATATGTAGACATTATTTGAAGCTATTTGCCGCTTTAAAGCATATTGGCTCACACACGTTTGTTTCAGCATTTATATTTGTGTGTGTGTGTGCGTTGAGTGCATTAGGCATATCTCTTTTGTGTAGCGCCCTGTTGTTGTCTGCGCTTTGTAATTAACTGAAATTTAATTAAATTTCAACACCACTCAGTTACTTACATAATTGCAACTCGTCACGGCTAATGTGTGTGGCAAATGGTTTTTGCTCTGCAGCCACTCTGCTTTCCGGTCGTCTTTTACTAAGTGAAAGAAGCAGAAGAATGCGCAGTGTTATTAAGTAAGATAAGCGTAGCAAAGAGCTGTGGGAAAATTTACAATAAGTCTTGCTTCATTTAACTGCGGTTTCACTTTCCTTTTCGATTTTAGCTAAGTTACAAAAACAACAAAATACTGAAAACTATATGCGTGTCATCTTTGAAGAAAGACTTTCAAAATTGGTGTACAAATATTGATTGAAAGTGATTCGGATGTGTTATTACGTATATATGTATGTATGATGGATGAAGTTATAGTTTAAGCAAAGTTCAAAATTTTGATCGTTTTTGGACTGCTACCAATCGATTTCTGATCAGATAAAAAAACTGCTATATCATTATATGGAGAGCTATATACAGAACTTGCAGAAATATCTCATAGTGATCGCATTATTTGTCTGAGAGTAATAATTCAAGCAGAGTTGAAAAATTTACTTTTGAGAAAAACGGTTTTAAAGATAAACTGATGGAGGGTGTAACTCAAAAACGATTTGAGATAGCGACTTACAATATTAGTATAATAGTTCAAAGGTATAACCTAATGAAATATGAAAAAAATCGCCTTGTTTGGTTTCACACTAGGTTTGCCATTTGAGGGAATATTTCTTAAACATAGCTTACATAATTATTCTATATAACTCTCATGGAATTTTTAGTTTTCATGTAAAAGGAGACCACAATCATAGCGAAGGTCGTGGTACTGATTTTCGACAAATAGTGCTTTAATCTCCACAATATGGTTGCATTTAAGAGGCTGCTGAAAAAACTATTATCTGATAAATGGCGTCTTATAACAATATTCGCTTAAAATGAGTGATTTGTTTGTAGGAGATCTCAACAATAAAGTTCAGCTTGCATTAGCATCAAACTGAATTGCGAACCTGCGCCTCAAAAGCTTTTCCGCATCATTTCTTCAGAGTTTTAACCTTATGCTGAAGCTGAACTGCAGTGCAACGACTTACATTCATTTAGTGCTGCATACCTAATATATTTATTAGTTAAATCAACAAAATATAAAGTTAAAACATTCTAATAGCTGAACTTCAATCCAAGCCTAAGTAATTAAGTATTTATTACTGAGTATATTCAACATATGCATTGAAATACAGCAAAATATAGTCAAGTTCGCTTTATAACTCTATTATTTGCACTAATATATAAATAATAATGACATATATTTAACAATACCTTTCCAGCAACAAGTATATAGGGCGACTCTGTCCTACGTAATGCAACTTGAGACCCATGAGTGTAACTCTCGCGCCTCACAACTACTGCAGCACCGCAAAGCAGCTTTGCGAAATGCTCTTAACACACACAGATACAAATCAGCACACACGAAGTGACACAATTTAATGCACTTTCCACGGCAGTGTTGCATGCGGTAAGCGGCGTGTCTTTGAAATCTTTCAACTACTTTCCTTACATTCGTCAGACGCATTGATGACAGCAACAGCAGCAGAAGCAGCGGCAACAAATCCGCTTAGTTATGTCCTACCAAAGTGATGTTCAGCATATTTGATGTCTCACTGATCACTCCCATAGCGGACGGACACTAGTTGCCGGTGAGTGTCTCCTACTCCAGGATTTGCTGCCAATGCATTGTTTGCTTATTAGTGGCATGCACCTGGTGTGCTGAGTGTGGCACACAATAAGGACGTTAAGTAACTCGAAGGATGTTTCTCCTTATGTGTATCTGTCTGTACATCTTCACAGCAGAGATTTATTTGCATACACACACACACCTACACTCATTTATCCGCTCAATATTGACTCAAGCAACAGAGTTGCATTGTGTTGCAACTTCATTGTCTATTCTGTCACATTACATCCAAGATGCAAATCTGCTTGGAATCCCTATTCTTTGCTGCTTATTTGTTTGTTTGTGTGCTTTGCAGGATTTTCATTAACGTTTACCTTGTTCGGCTGCTTGAGAAGTCATTGGAGCGTGATTTTGTTGAGCGCTAAAAAACAAAATGCTTTGAAATCATTAAGGATCTTGTAAGTGGTAAAACTCGAATTTCATTGTGTCTTTTGTTGCAAATTTTTGAAGCGGTTTTGGTCGATTAGCTGTTTGGTGCGGCAGATGCATTTATTTATCTATAAATAATTGAATATCCAAACTACAACAAGCAAAGCAGCTTGGAGCTATTTTTGTGCAAATTTATTTAATTTTTTAGCTTTCATTTCAGTTTCAAATCCACACAGATTAAGCACGGCTTTGCGTTATTTTCGCACCAAATTTCGTCACTAAATATTTGATTAACTGTTACCTTTTTTTGCAACTTCGTAATTTATTTATTTGCCATCAGTCTGCTGGTCCTGTTGGTTTTGATTTAGTTTGCATTAAACGAAGTGTGTTAAAAAAATAACGGAAATTTTAAAATTAAAATTTCGTGGGTTTGAAAAGTGCAATTACCAATTTGTTTCATTATGTGGGTATATACACAACTGAAGTACGAAAAAGTTTTCAGCAGCCGCTAAGGTTAGACGTGATTTTCTTTTATTAAAAGCTTAAAATTCGTTGTTTTTTGGTAAATTCTTAGCCAATAACAATACTGTAACGATGGTTCAGCCGCTATATTCGCCAGACTCCGTGGCTCGGTGTGACTTTTTGCGAGTTTCCATAATAAAGAGAGGCCCGTGATATTGCGTTATCTGAACTTAAAGGTATAAAAAAAAGACCTTGATTTATCGATAATGGACTTTGCGTTTTTCAAAAATAGGAAACGGAGTAATTTCGATTCCAAAAATAATTCACCATGCTTAAGTTGCCAAAAAACTTACGGGTGAAATATCTTTCTTGATGGAATTGGAGATGTAATAAATCTGTGTATATGACGATTGATCGAAAATGATTGACAATACCTCTCTCAAGTAATCAATTTGCCGTACTCTATACTTTTCAGTCAGAAGTATGTACTTGTTCAATGATATTTTCAGTTAGCCAAACAGCACTTCTGACATCAACATATCTTCCAAAACTGAAGAGAACAATAATCTCAACTCTATGGACACAATGAATTCTTGTCTATATTAGTTAGATTTCGTACCTTAAGAATATATAACAACTGAAGTATATATAATTATAATCAAAATTTCGGAATCACAAAACAGTCTCGCCCAAGTGGGACAAGACAAAATTGACAAGCTTCTAAATAAGTAAAAAAAAGAGGCGAATTCAAGTTAAATTTATTACCTTAACGACTAAAATTAATAAACTTCAGTAGTAGCCAGCAAAGTGTCATATAAAAAAGGAATTTCTGGGTATTTGTTTCAGAAATAAATGCCATGTTTTTTTAGTAGAAAATAAAATATTCAACTGGGCTTTCGTGATATTACCATCACCACCACCGGAGTATATCATACAGAACAAAATCAGTTTGATATTTTGTAGCTTGTATGGCCCCAACCTGTGATGGTAAAATATGAAATGAAAATGCGAGTTATTTTATAAAAATATATTTTTTATTTGACATTTTGTTACTTTTTCATTTACTCTACTGTTTTATCACAACTTACGAGACTGGCGCGTGTTTGTTGTGCTCAGTTGACAGACAAATAGTTTTTCGTTGCGCTCGAATTGCCACAGTTACACTTTGTTTGTTTTGAATTTCATTTATTTACTTAGTATGTGATGCAGACATGCCACTACCGTTATGTAAATAAACAGTTATCCCTGGACATCGTATACCTGTAAATAAAACAATATCGATTGGTGTAAAAGTTAAAGGGAAACTATTTTGACTACTGTTTGTTAGTACTGTTTTAAAGGTAAGACTGAAAATGTCCGCAGATTTAGTCGTAGATATCTCATCGAAATCAGCTTGCGATTTTTTAAGTAATTCTGTTGCCTACATTTTGACATTCTGGAAATTTTTCAAAAACAGATGATATACTGTAACCTTATACTATTATACGATCGAAATATTTATTGTGAGCAAAAAAGCTAAAAAAATGTATATAACGAACACGTAAAAGCACTTACCCATCATTATTTAATTTAAATTTTTTTTCATGTACAATATAAGAATATCAAATAACTTATTTAAAAGTGCCAGGCAACAAACCCCCAGCGTAGCAACTTAAAGAAACTCGATAGTTAAATAAAATTAGAATCAATGACACGTTAGGGAGCAACGTCGATGAAAAAAGTATGCCACAAAATGGAAAACAAACTTTTGTAATAAAATACCAGCCATTAAATAAAGGAAATTATTCGCAACGAAGCAGAAGAACCAACAAGTAAGTCAATATCGGCAGGACATACAACCGCACATCAACAAAAGTTGTGGCAGTGACGGCAGAGAAAGGTGGTGGATAAGCAATAAACAAACATTGATAAATCATTAAAAATTCATTGATGACAGCATTTTGCTATTAAAATAATAATAACTCTGATGTTAATAGAATTACTGGGTGGCAGAGAAAGCAATTATTGGCTTAAAGGTAAGTTTTATTTTGGAGGCATTGAGAGCTGTATAAGCTTATAACATTTTTTGAATAAATGTGCTCAAAATTAGTCACAGCTGAGGTTGAGTGTCATCAGCCAATCAGAGCTTTGATATATATACGTATGTAAAAAAGACTAAACTTTTCGAGTACTTGGTTGGTAGATAAGAAGAATATGTACACTATGAATGTTAATCGAAACTTTGGTACCGAGCATAGCGTTTATCACGATTGATCGTAGATTTCAATGCTATATATTCGGTATATTTACTATATAAAATATATAAAAAGTGTTTTCAGAACTAAAAACTAAAGCATATTTCTCACTCTTTCTCTCACTGTCGCACTATTGCTGGGGGCCCAACACTTGTAAGTAAAATAGCTATAAGAAAGTCAATAAAAACGACTATAGAGGAATTCTAGAAATGATCAAAGTTCCGTCCAATGTCATGACAACAAAAACAAGCAAATGTAGTGAGTTGCTGATCTCCAAAAATACGCCGTTTGTCGTAATATATTCAAACTGTGTAAGTGTTGTGAGTATGGACCAAAGCGAGACAACTGAAATACTCACTAAGAAAGCCTATTTTAGGAAGCTTAAGAATTAGCATCTTTAGAGAAGATGATTGTTACTCACTTTACTTATTTGTAACTTAAGTGCAGATTAGATATGTGGGTATCAAAACTTCTGGTATAAATTTGAAGTCACCCTTCCTCTATCCAATTATTAAACTGAATAAATTCTCCTTTGACAAGAAGTTTGTAATACACAGAAGAAATCGTCAGAGTCATATTTTCCATTCTTACTTAAATAGCCGCGCTCTGAGATTAAGACTTAGTCTTTTAACTCTTTATGTGAAATTTTTCCGTGCAGATGATTTTAGAGAGCCAACGTTATCACCTTCAGATATATTTTACCAAAAAGTTGTGCATAAGTAATAATGTCTTATTTTGTTCTACAAGTGTATATAAAAAATTTATACATTTAGCTAAAGCACTGAGAGGCAACTCAATATGCTAGAAAGCATAATGGAAATCCAAAGTATATGTGACCCACAAACTTGTGGTTGGCTGATTTCACAATATTATCACAACTGTTAAGCGCCTGTGGTTATTAAACACAATAACTGTAATTTTCGCACAGCGCAACCACCAGTTGCATTTAACAGCTTAAAGTAGCAGAAACATATAAACAGCTGAGGGTTATCTACAACCCAAACACAGGGACTCAAACATTATCTATTATGCAAGCTTGCATGCGGAGAGCTTGCTTAGTGTATCCTGGAAGTTTGGCGCCTGCGCAGCACACAAATACCTACAAAAGTGCCGTGTAATGCGAGAGATGCGAAACTTGGCATTGCAATCCACAAGCTGCAGCATTGAATTAGAAGCGCCACACCAAGTTTCGCAAAGGCAGCATGCCAGCAGTGAAATGTGCCGCTGGTGTTTATAAAATGTTGTCCTGGCGCAAATTGGCGAAACAGTTCCTTACGAGCCGCGAAGTGAAGCAGTCCGACGAGCTGAGTGCACTCGCGTTCAATAGAAATAGTTCCGGCAGAATCCGTTAACTTACGAAAGTTACTGTAAAGAACGCTACTTGGAAAGGGTATTAATTAGTTTAAAAAAAGAGTATTTTGAAAATTTTTACTTGTTTTTGTTGTTGTGTTTTTCAATATCTTCAATTTTGTGCTACCGTCTGCGTTTATTTTTAATTTTTTGTTGCTTTTGTTGACACTGTAAACTTTCGTAAGCGTAAACTCAACGCAGCTGGTTACACAAGCGTATGTGTGTTTAGCGTTTCGGTGACAAAAATAAACATTAAACGTGTGGGTGTGTGTGTAATCAAATAAATAAAGTGACAAGAAAAAAGCAACAAAAGCGCGCAACACAAATCGCTTGGCGTGAATTTATTGTCGTTTGTGCAGCAATTGTTATCGCCTGCTACGCGCGTGAAGCTCCTCTGTGTGTTGCCCCAAATTTTATGGACTACATTCAGGCGCACAGCCGCTGATTTGCCAATTGCGCGCTTATCCCTGTGAGCTTGTGTGTGCGAGTTTCGTAAGTTTTGGCGCGCAAAGCAAACGTTTTTGCGTTGTTATTGTTGTTGTGATTTATTATATGTTACTGTTGTTGCGCTCCAATGTTTATTGCCATTTCGACGCGTTCAATTGATAAGCCAATAAAACGGCTGCCAAAAATTCCGTTTCGCGTGCGGAGACTATGAAATTTAACGGAAAATAAATAAAAGAAACACACTGCTCTGTTTATGTTGTTGTTTACGCTGTGTGATCGAATCAGCGCAAATGCTTTGCATTCCTTATCATTTTTCCCGATGAGTGCGTTGACTTGCCTTCAGGCTTTCGGCCAGCCAGTGAAAGTGAAATATCAGCAATAAATCCGAAATCGTTTGTTTGATAAGTTTCAATTACGATTGGTGGCAATGTGTGTTTATATGCGCACAAACACACTCATACAAAATGTTCATGCAGCCCTTGTAGCTAACTCAATGACGCTGCCAAAACATCAGTGACTCAATCAATTTAATGGAAAGCAATCAAGTAAGTGTTGGAATAATAGCAAAGCAAACTCAATTGAATTTGTTCGGAAAATTGTTGTTGGTGTGTGGCCGTAATTAATATGTACAAAAAAACAATTTTTGAAAACTTTTTGGTGTTTTGATACTAACAAAATATTTTTTACGGAAGTTGAAAAGGCTGACACTCTTGAAAATAAAGAACAAGAAAAAACGTTAACGTTAAAAAACGTTCGGCTGCACCGAAGCTATAATACCCTTCACAGTGTTTACTTTTTATAGCATTAAATGGTAAAAAAAATCTTTAACTTGATTTTAATCGGTTAATTTAGATGGCAGTTATATGCTATAGCGGTTCGATGATAACAATATGTTTGGAGATTATAGCAATGTTTAAGATAATAACCTATAAAGAATTTGGTGAGCCGGCGTTTCCTTTAGAGTGCTACAAATATCGTGGCAAGCTTAATATGCCTTGTTTAGGGTACAAAAACTAATTAAATATTACAATAAACATTTCGTTCAAAAGTCTTTCTTTTTTTTGGCATCCATTTACCCAAAAGTAAATATTATTTCTAAAAAGAAAAACGGAACAATTGGGGAAATTTTTTATCGGCTTTGAGAGAGTTTTAATTTTTGCGCGGATTTGTGTTGTGCTCTATTATCTGCTTCACTAAAAGTCGCTTCCACATGTCGAAACATATTTTTTTGAACAAATTATTTAAGAGAGATAGGGCATTTCGGAAATGTTGCGGCAATTCGAGACTACTCCTAAATGGTTAAGACCAAGCAGGTTAAAAAATATTGTTTTTAAGACTTAAGAGATGGAATAGAGATTAGAGGTAGATAAAGAGAGCATAATATAATTTAAATATTTGTAAAATAGTAGTAATGATTACAATATACTGGAAGGTGTAGAATACAAAATTTAATTCTTTTTATAACAATATTCTATATATTTCAGTATAACCTTTGAGTTTAACCTTTATTTTATAATGGACAGTTTGCGAAAAAAGTTTGGGAAATCGTATGTGGTTTACAAATACGACTTAAGTAGATTAAGATCACGTATTTTTCTGTCTCATGTAGCAAGAGTTCGCTCGGGAATCAGCGTTGCCCATAAAGGTTCAATATTATTTGTCTTTATGTACTCAAATATATCTTTATTAAACTAAAGATATTTGATTCCATTTTGCGTATTCCAAGTATAAATTGTCAAAATTAAGCCCTTTTTAGGACTCTAGACTATTCTAACTCCCAGTGCAAATGTTATTTCAGCTAAATTTAATTAAGTAAGAGGGAGTTTTGGGTACGAAATAAATATTTGTTGATATAAGCCTGTCGAACTGTGTGGCTAGTTTTTCTTCCAAAAGCCAGGTTAAGCAACTTTGACATGAATAAGTTCACACTGTGTTGGGGATTTAGTCATAGTCAAAGAACATACCTCTGAACAATTCCCAAAAAATTTTTAAATCATTATTATATATTTTAAGCACTAAAGAAGAGATTAGTGTGGACAAACTTATAAGAAACGGGTTTTAAGACAATTTTAAAAATTTTCCAACGTGAAAAAATAATGTATTAAAAATTTAATATATTTAACTTCGAATCGCAAAATAGTTTTAGGGTTAGTTCGTGTAAAGCAAGGCCCATTTTTATGCTTATTTTTATGAAACAGTTAAAATAAATTTTTTTTTTTAATCCAATGGTACTTATAGTATGAGATTTAAGAATAGGCTGTAGAAATTTCATGGAGAAATATTAAAAAATACGGCAAGGTCAGCAATTACTCTGAAGCGTCTAAAAAAAAAGTAAACATGCAGTGCCCTAATAACTTCGTGCTGGATCTTTCGTAATCAAAAGATGAAGCTTTATTCGTTAGGTGATACAAGTAGTTTGCTCCAAGTAACAACGTGAGGGTTTTGAAATTCCATTTTTTAATCATTTTATTTTCTTTGAAGAAAAAAACTCGATTTTATGCGAATAATTGGTTGGTCGATATTTTTACTGTAAAATAATAATTAACAACAAATTTGAACAAAAAAATATTCCCCAGCATTACCTCGTAAATTATGTATGGAAATATGGTTCAAAATTCCAATACGATCGGTGCAGTAGTTTTGATATCATGAGAAGCACCGACTTTGGAAACGTTAGTTGTGAAGAGAGCGCGTTAAAGTTTTGATATCTAATCTAAAACATTCATAAGATATATATAAAAATACTCACAATTTCGATAATTTTGCTTCAATCCATATGAATTTTAGACACAACGTTCTTGAGATTGATTATGAATTTGAAAACAATTCGAAAAAATTTAAAAATCTTTGACAGCTGTGGAACCTGCTATATTCAAGCCATGTCTAAATTTTAATTTTTTTAATAAGAGTTTTCTTAGTTTAAATAATTTAATATAAAATTTTGTTCTGAAACCACACTAAGGATTTATTAAGAAAAACTCATATATTCTGCTATATATTTAAAGCACCTATAAAGTGCAATAAAACAACAAACACCAAGCACCTTTACTACGAAAAACGCCAACAAGGATACGACTAAGATATGCAAAAATCATACTGCAGTAGTGGCGCCACACCGCGCAGACACACCGTGAGAAAGAGTACCGTGAGACACCACGATGCATGTCAACACTGCGGATATTTAAATAAGCAAGTGTAAATATTTTTAGACGCCTGCAAATTGCGTTGAGCGGCAGTAAGTTGAAAATAAAATAAAATGAAACATTATAAAAAGCGCAAGAGCGCCATGTTGAATGCCACAGCGGCAACAGCAGTGCAACGCAACAATGCGGCTGAAAGTGACTGCCACAAGTCTGGTGGCGCCCCCGGTCCCAGCGGCGTGAATGTGTGGCATTTTGCAAATAGAAAACGAAAGAAAAAAAAAATCAAATATAAATTTCTCTCATCAACGGCACCCACTCACCAACACATACATGCACACACGTACATGTCTCTGCTTAACAGCTCATTTCTTTAGTTGCGCACAAATAATTTCATACCCCAGTTTTAGGTGAGGAACAGCCCACGCTGCGAAGGGGCCAGGCTAATTAACTTCGCACACGGTTCGCACTGTGGTTTCCGCTGTCGCTGCAGCTGCTATTTTCGCTGCGCAGCCACTTGCTGTTGTTGACAGTTTGTTGGCGTTGACGTTGCACTGCACCGTCGCGCGTTGTTTTCCCCGTCGACAAACTTTCTCCTCTGTTGCTGTTGTTGTTGATATTCTTCATTTTCTATTTGCCTTACCATCGCGGCGTTTCCGTGTAACTCATTTTATTTACAATCTTCTGTTATTATTTTTGTTGCCATTGTCAACATGTTGTTGCTGTCGGTATGTGCATTGCCGCTGTTGCTGTTGTTGCCGTCGTTGCAAGTAATGACAGTGTCATTGCCTTCACGCAGCTCATTGACATGCAGTTTCAATATCGGGAGTTATACACATACACGCTTATTAAATTGTGATATCTAGTGCTAAAGATTGAAGGGTTGCATTGAAAATCCTAAAAGTGTAGAAATAATAAATTCGTTTTAAGGCAGGGAAGATTCTTTGAAGCAAATGAAGCGAGAAAAATCGGCTTGGATAAGCCTTTAAATTTTCAAGTTCCTCTCCTTCCTTTGTTGAATATAGTTATGACCTAAAGCACAAATGAGAATGGGGCTCCTCCAGTCTAACTTGAAAGAGTAATTTCAGCTGTAGAAAAATAAAATGTTTGAACAAGTTTTTACAGAGTTGACTTTTTAATAATGCTTTCTGAAGAGAGTGTGTTAATTATTTCCCTTATACCTTATACCTCATACTCATATAGTTCCTCTACACTTCAAAAATCAGTTAAATAAAAAAAATTTCGAAACATGCCTTTGCTCAAAATATTTTGAAATTGAAAATTTTCGATTTGCCATTTCTTGGAACTCACTAACGGTAAAATACTATACAATTTTCATGGTTTTGCAAATGTTTGTCCGTATTAGGCTGAGAGATATCTATATATTATGACATGTACTGCTATTATTTTGGCCCTCTATCCTATAAGTTCTGTAAAGTTCATGTAATGGCCTCATATCTCATCTTAGTATGTTTATGATAAAATATGATAAGCTTATTGATCGAGACCTCAAATGACGACTAAAAAAATAGTCAGATATATAATATATATAATTCTGTTCCGTCTATAACTGTATTCGTGCGGTTTTTTGTCAGAATATATACGTTTACTTAAGAAAATATGTATAAAAGTATTATTTAAACTATTGTCCATCTGATGCTATAATATTTTCCCAACATTCTTATAATATGTGGATTCAATCGCAAAAGAACTGCTCTAGTGCAGGCGTTCTGCATAGACCGCAACAAATGGTAGTCAGAAGAGGCAAATTCTATGCTATAAGGCGGGTGAGACAAAACTTCGCAGCTGCTGTTTTTCAAATAGTTTTTAAGTGGTCTTGCAACATGGAACCGAGCATTGTCATGATGAGAAATTATTGCTTCGTGTCTCGTTGCAAATTCCGAGTATTTTTCGGCAATTGCTTGCTTCAATTTTGTTTATAGCCTTCCCATTGGTTTTACGCTGTGTTAGAAGCTCATGCCCTTCTGATCACACCAAATACAGAGCATTACTTTGTTGATTGGTAGTAATTTTCTTTCTGAGTTTGACAACAATAATTATCTTCCTTAATTCCTAAGCTTTTAAACTCTTTATTTAGTTGCTCTCATAAAACTCAAAATGTTAGTAAGTAGCAAACTACGAATTTAAAGATCTCCACAAATTTAATACGAAATATATTTTATTGGAAAGGTAATCAAAATCGATCGAGTGAAGTTATATGCATAAAGATATATCCACATTTCTAGATATTTTTTTAGATCAGAGTAAATAAATTTTATAAGCAAAGAAATTCTTATTTGGCTGAAACTCATTGTAAATGAAAGATAATATAACAAAACTGAAAGGAAAAATAATTTACGGGCGATCTGTGGTCGGAAAAACGTAGGGGGTCGTGTTATAATTTTTAAGCATTAAAATTATTTATTTCAATTTCCGGTAAAACTACGAGACCTATAGAAAAAAGTTATATATATAAGATTCTCACAGCAAAATATCAGACTTTTTAAAAAGACAGTAGGCTTTTTGTTCGTTAAAAACTTTATTTGCTAATTGTTTACAAAATATATATATTATTATAGTAAGTTTTCTTAAAATATGCAAGAGAATACCCCTTCCACTTCCCGACCTCAGATCGGCCGTAAATTATTTTTCATTCCATTTTTCTTACTTTATCTTTCTTATTTTATCGTTTCTAATGAATTTAAACTTACATTTCCTTCGCTTTGTACTATTTTCGCAGGCGTCTGCACTAGTCTATTTATAATAATTTTTGCCAACAATACTTTTTTCACTTGAAATTCTTGAATAATTTTCGAATGCCGGTTTGCCTTAGTAAAGAGAATTATTGAAATTATTAATACATATGTTAAGTTTCTACATGACAAGTCGCTACTTATTCTAATACATATTCAAAACCTTAAATTTAATTCCTTAATACTCGTCTATTTTCATTAATTCCAGAGACTATTGGTTGCATGCTACATTTTCATTACTCATTTCATGCAAAATACTCATTCATGCTCATTTCAACAATGTCGTTGTTTTGGATAATAACGGTTCATATGCAAATCTCACTTTCAAAAGCAGATTTAGCCGCTTTATTTCACTTTTCCCACCCACATGATCACACGATTACATATATGTGTGTATATATGCAGATGTATGTGTGGTAACCCTTTTCACTTTGCCATTGTTTTGCTTTGCTTAGCCACAGCTATCTACAGTTAGCGTATATGTAATGACGCTGGAATATGAGTCGAAATCCCTGCACGTTGCTGCCACGTGCAATAATTCACTGTTATCCCGTTGACATACGTTTCGAACTCTTTTGTCGAAGCTCAAACCAAAGCCATAGCTGAAACTGAATCCGAAGCTTCTTTTTTCGCAGCAACACGGAGGTTTACTTTACTTGTTATTGCGGTATTTCTATCACTGCCACCCACAACACCGCCGTTATATTTGATCTGCGTTGTGTCGACCGCCCGCAGCAGCAAGCGAAGTCTTACAGCGCACTTGCTACTCATATTATTGCAGATTCACGAGCTCACCGTTGACATTTCCATTCATCGTCGTGGCAACCGTAATTAAAATCGCTTTAATTTACTTCTACTCAATACACACTCAGCGGTGTACTTGTGTGTGTATCAGCAACATTCGCTTTCCGTCAGGCCAAATCCTTGCTTATGCTCGTCGATACAACTTTTTTCATTATACAACTGTTTTTCTGTGTTTGTCTCTCTGTTTGTATGTATGTGTGTGTGTTGCTGGCATCAGCACTCGCACCAATGTTTTGTTTTTGTTATGTGTATATGTTTGCGTTGCTGGCAGTCAACATTGGTTGCCACGACGTTTACATTTTGAATTGATAGCGCCAACTCAGCTGGAGGGCTGCTGTGGCAAGGTACAAGGTTGCACGGCAGTTGAATGAATTCACCTCGCAACCGTAGCCTAGCAAACAGAAGCAGATTTCAAGCACACGAAACACACACACATATACGCACGCACATTCGCTGACGGTTGCTTGGCGGATGGATGTCGGTGCTTCCAACTCGTCTGGCGCCGCGCACGTTTTTGCCGGCTTAGTAGCTGCTAAGCATTTAATAGCGCAAACTCTGACTAAAGTTGCGTTAATGAAGTATCGTCATGGCGATGATGTCATAACCACCCGCGTTACCACCGCTGTTGCCGCTGCAGCAATTCTAGCGACGAATGCCATATTTTCTCCCTGTTTTGCTATTGCTACAAATGCGATGTAGTGCTTGCCGCTAGTGCTTCCTCCAACTGGTTGTTAGCTGCTTTCGTCATATGGCTGCTGCCAGTTGTTGTTTGTCGTTGTTGCAGTTGTTTTGTGTTGGTATTTGTTCTGGTCATGCGGCGGGAATATCGAAATCGAAATGGCAAGCGCTGCGAAAGGCTGATCACGTGGGTGAATGCGAGCACATTTACGCTTGTTGTTAAGGTGCTTATATCCATATATGTCTGTACAGACAATATTTCTATGTGCTTATATAAGAAAATCTGTTCATCTAACATCGGTGTGGTAAAGAGGATACCAATGTAATCCTTCAATTAGCAGAATGGATAACAACAACGAAAACTGCCTTATAATTGAGCAGCTCTCCAGACCACTCATTACTACTTTAGTTCGCCAATATGCTTTGTAAAAAAGTGGTATTAACTGAGGCTTGTATTATTAAGATGCTCTTAACTTAACATACCGTGATAATACAATAAGTTAAGTGTTTTAAACACCAAAAAGAGTTTTTGATTTCTTAAGTTACTGAACTAGTTTCTTATTCAGGGTTTTCAAAAAATCTGCTAAGAGTTACTTAGTATGGAAACTGAAACGTACTTCGTACTCCGCTCGAAAAATGTTGGAACTATTTTTACGCCGACAATCATATTCTTTATAAGGGAGCCATTGGATCTCTTTCTTTACTAAATTTTTAGTCTCGAGAAGTTATTTGAAGTTGCATTAAGTTAAATTAGGAATACTAATGTCAGAATGAATGTCGTAGTCATAAAGAACTTTCTCTTATTTAGCACATAATATTCCATTCATAGAAAATTTTATCCAGCTCGGATATGTACTTATTCGAGAAAAAACAGACTATAGAAAATATGCTATACTAGCTTAACCCGCGGCTTTGCTCGCATTGAATCCCAAAAAAAATATTTAAGATTATTAACAAAAACAAAGACTTAAATACATAATATGTACACGGATGCTATAATTATCTTCGTGGTGGTGGTGGTAACCCAAAAAATTTGGTCTGATTTAAGTTTTCGATGGCCTTTCTAATACCATTAGGAATGTATTTTAGCAATTTCATATATGTTAGACTAAAAGTAATGCCTCGAAAACCTGCCCATAACCAGACGAGCAAATTTAAAAAATAAAACAAATTATAAAAAAATTATAAAATCCGCATTCTGATCAGACTGTTAAAATCTATAAGTGTAAGATCCCTGTGCGCACCGATAGAATTAAAATGCCAATGGTAGCTCGAATATAGCACGCCTAATTTAGATATGGTCTAAAATATTTTTATTCCTCATAAACTATTTCAGCAGTTTTCTCAATATATTCATCATTCTTTATACTTCTTCAATTGTTTCCACTTTTAATAAAGCTTATTAAATCCCAAGCTTATGAGTAACAACTTTTGACGAATATTTTACTGCTGTTCTAAGAAACAAAGCTTCAGTCAATCATCTCAGTCTGTATACACACGAAATAGTCCTTCAGTTTTTGAGATATCGCTCTGGCATTTTGCACACATACTTTGCTGTCTGAACCACCGATATCGGACCACTATGCCATACAAACTGAACGATCAAAATCAGGGTTTGTTTGTAAATTTTTTTATTCGTGAAGGTTTACGATACGATTTTTTCCTTTTGTACCCTGAACAAGGAATATTAGTAATATATATATTATATAAAATGTCCGTCTGTCCGTACGTCTGTCTGTATATATCGGTGTGAAATTTGCACTCTTCTTTTTTCACCTAGAAGCTGCTTAATTTTTGGAACGGCCGATATCGGACCTATAGCATATAGCTACCATACAAACTGACGATCGAGTTCAAGTGCTTGTATGGAAAACTTTTTTAATTTGACGAAATATCTTCGCGAAATTTTGCATGGGCTATTGTCAAACGCAACAGTACAATCTTCGAAGAAATTGTTCAGATCGAGTCACTATAGCATATAGCTACCTTACAACATGTCCGTTTAAGGTTCTCGTAAGGAGTATTTTGTATTTATGACGGCTATTATAGCTTCGTTGCAAATTTCTATAACTATAACATATATCATTTACTGTGCATACCATTTTTCATGCAACACAAACACGTGACCCAAATTCTATATATATATTATATAATATTATATCTGTAAACATACCTATATTTATACATTTATGTAGGTATATATATGTATGTATGTGTACGTGTTATTGCAAAATGCGTGGCAACGTCATCATCACTCATGGCAACACCCACACAATTGCAGTTTTCGGTACCAGGCAAGCAGCAAGCAGCAGAAAGTGAAACGCAATACGCAAATGAGGAAAACGAAATCGACAGAAACAGCGATGGAGACTGTGCGAAAATCCGCACTTCTGCGTATATGCAAGAGTGTGTGTATGTGTGTAAATTTGAGTTTCACGGACAAATGTAGCCAAATAGGGCGGTAATATCCTTGTACCTGCTACAAATATGCGCGTAAATACAATATTATATTCTACGACGAAGTTCAGCAGCCCGGTGGAAATTTGTTTTGTTTCGTAGAAGTAGGTGAGGTGTAGAGATTATAATAGACATCATAGGCACTATTGGAGGATGTGTGTTTATTACATATTTTTGCACGCGAAAAAGTATGCTTTGAACTCTATGCTTTTCTCCCTTATGAGTAAATTATTTAGTATAACAAAATTTCTTACATTTCGGCGAATTGAGAGAAACAATTGTTTAATTTAATACAAAAATAGGCTAACTGGTCGACAGACGTTTCATTTGAGTACTAATTCGACAATTCAATTATAGTAGTATACCAGGTGTTAAAACTTATTCTTGGTCCTTTAATTTGTCTGCTCTTGAGGTGTAATTAATAGTGTTGGAATTTGGAAAGATTTTGAAAAGGTTTCAGCTTATGTTACTACCCGGGTTAGTTACAGTTTATTCTTCATATCTCTTTAATTATCGAAACAAAATTAAAAATATCCATATATACGTCTAAACCCAGGCGCACATCGTATTACATCAGAGAATGTCCTTAGAAGTAGAGTGGTAGTGGATGTGGTGGCTGGCGAAAGCGGTTGCATATATGTATACTGGTCGCCAGGCCACTAAGGAAGTCCTGGAAACGAAATTGCTTACGAGATTTGCAGAAAAGCAGAGGATCAAGGCAAGGACATGCAGAATCGCCAAGATCATGTGCAAGAGCACCGAAGAAAAATACATAATCTTTTTACTCACACGTACTCCAAAGGACTGCAGGACTGGACTACTGATATCACATGAGAGCCTTATGGGATTATTAACGATGACACATGTAGGAAGTGCAGGGAAGTAGGTATGAAAGAGACGCTGGAGCAGCTTTTCTGTGTATGTTCAGCCTTATCTAGAACTCGGCTTAGATATCTGGGAGCTTTGCAGTTCAAGGCACTGGATGAAGTATCATTCGCGTGATAGCCGGTCACTAAGATCTACCCCAACCTAACCTAATTGATTACGATTCAAGCAACTCGAAACTTGACTTTCATTTAACGTATTTGAATTAAGAACATCACTACTGGCCTCTATAACCTGAAATTGTTCCCCACCAAACGCCTCATTAAATTATTACGTTAGCATATTCCTACAGGACCCCTTGAAGTACGAGTTAACGACCAACACCGCAGCGTGCGAAATTTCGGCAAAACAAGCGATATTAAGTTTGCTGCGGCGCAGAGGATATATATGGAAGGAGGAATGTGTAGGTGTACCGGAAGGATATACGCATAAACATGAACATGCATGCCAGTGAAACAAAACAAAACCACGCACTGGTATAGTCACGTAGATTTGGTATTGTGTGTGTGAGTTGGTTTGAATGTGGCAATGTAAAAGGCAAAATTTTACTGTTGCTTTTAATGTTGCCATTAAGCCTGTTACCCTTGCCGTCACTGCGGCGACAATTTCAATATGAGCGCACACATAACTGCACACACACACACACACACACAACAAAGATTAAGTGTATGCGTGCGTGTAATTTGGTTCTCGTACGAGTGGAAAATGTGTTTAATTTTCCATTTAGGCGCGAATAATGAAGTTGCGCCTCCATGCTCCTCCGTGACTGTCGGTTGTTGGCCCTAACCAAGCGTCTGCTTTAACAACAACAACAACAACAATAATAACAAATAACACCCTCATGCAAGCATTTAAAGTAGCGACTATGTTAAAATCCGATTTACATGACATGAACATAATACCGTTACTCATGTGTTTCCTTGCTAACACATACTCAAATGCACGCCCACACACACACGCACACACACATACAAATAAGCTTGCTTTTATACTTTTTGCTAACATTTTGCTGAAATGGACAGCGTTCGCAGTCATTGCTGTCGCTTAAATTTTCGCATATTGTTTTTGTTGTTGACTTTCAGCTTCCTCCACAAGTTTATTACTTTAGATAAACATTTGTTCTGCTTATGCGAAAAGCATGTTGAGTTAATTTACAAGCTTCGCTGGCTTAGAAATTGATTATGATCTTTATGCGACAGCACACAAAGTTCTGACTAACTCATTTGTTGAAAATATGTTTAGAAATGTTTGTTTGCTTTATATAACTTACTATGATATAAATATTCATACGCATTTGTAGTCAGTTGTAAATTATATTCATGTGTGCGTATAACTGCAATATGTTTAATATAGCAGTTATATTTCCTTAAGTACAATAGTAATTAAATTTCAAAACAATCATACAGATGCATATTATAAATATATGTGATGCTATTGTAGCATTGCTATGATATTTATTGTATTGCTAACACTTTATTTGATGCTTAAATAAGATATTATATATTTTTCTCTCTAACTGTGTATATTTGTATATATGTATGTATCATAGGTACATTAGGGTGAAGCAACGGGGGTTGTGGCGCTGGGTTTGGCAGCCGCCACGTCAAAATATAATTCCAATAAAAGAAGCCAAGTATTGGGGTCAGAACTCACGTATTAACACAGAAAATTATGCTTATTTCGAAAAGTTAAAAAATAAAATATACAGGTTCAGTGTTTTTTGATTAAATTTGTTGTACTTAGGTTTATTTTAATTCATATTTTCGATATTAGTATGTTTGGTTCACTCTAGTGCACATACATGTATGCAAATCAAATAATTAAGAAGCGAATTTATAATTATCCACTTTAGCATTTGTTATACCAAATAAGGTATTAACTATATAACAAGTGTCATAAAAATACTGCAATGGCCTTATATATGCACATACATACTTACTTGTATATACCATATGTATATATACTTATGGTTTATAGTAAAGAAAGCGCTGTTTGTTTAGCAGTTATGCTTCTTATTATCAATTTCTCTCAAGATATATGCTATAGAAATATATTTTAATAAGTCTAAAGTCGAATATGTTCCATTAAGTATAGGTTAAGGATCAACTTTATTAGTCTTCTTCTATACCTCTTGGTGGTTTTCTGTCAGAAACTGATTCCTTACCTATTAACAACATTTGTTTACACAGAAATGTTGCATGAAAGTGTCTAAGAAGGACTATGGTGATAAGTATAAAAATTAAATTGATGAGCAATGGCCTCAATCTACAAAAAAATCTATTCTGGAAATATATTAATTTATACAATTAAATAAAAATATATTCTAGTATTATTTGTTTAACTTACCGCCTTATTACGTATTGTTGCCAATGAGTTTTGGCAATACCTGTTGCCTCTCATGTCCATGATCAGCCCAGAATGTCGTGGACAACTGATTTAAATTATCAAAGTTCTCACACTTGTAAAAGAGTTAATCTTGTACCAATCGATAGAGATTTATCAAACACCCCAAAAAAAGTGCATGAGCTAGAACTTTAAAATAGATCTTTCTGGTCTTTTATCTAACAGCAAGTATTCAGCTTAGTAAAATGTTTAAAGTTGAAGCCTTTGGTTTGGAACTCTAACTTTAATTCGGAAACACAAACACATAGGGTCGTCATAAAAGTGAAATAACTTTTGCCTTTCGTTTCTTTACATTATGATTGAAGTTATTTAAAAATATATAAAAATTAAAAAAAAAAATACATTTCTCCAAAATTTTCATATATGTTAACGTTTTGTTTCGATTGCTTTAATTGCTTATTTTTTTATATGAGTTACTACACCTATAATAAAGTTATTGAAATGGAAATTAAATTTTGAAAAACATTTATCTTTCTTTTATTTAACAATTCCAGGAATTTTTATTAATTTTAAGCTGATTTAACTGATGATATGAACTTTGCGTATGCATAAACACAGGGATAGTTTGATAATTCAGGAGTGTATTACAGAAAACTTCTGAAATACTTCTCTTAACTAATCAAAATAAAAAAAATTCAACAGACGCTTTGGTTAAAGGGTATGTATAATAGGGTAGGTCAAAAAGAAATGAATATTTTTTTTGCTTAGCACTCTGAAAAATTGGTTGATAGACACCTCTAAGAAAGTCGCTCCAAGTATGACCTCTTGCTTGTAACGGAAAGGTCCTCCGCCTTCCAGTTATCTATTTTTTTCTTATTATCAGATAGAAAAAATTTTATTTCGCTTACAAATACTTGGGAAAACATTTCGTTTTGTGGAATTTGTAGAAAATTTAACGCTAATCGTTTGAAGGCTACTGACGGTTGAAGTATATGAAAGGATCTATTTTTGCAAATAGTTGGGAGCGAGATATGAATCTTTCTGTCTGCTAATAAGAAAAAAGAAATGTAAGGCGGAGGACCTTCCCGTTACAATTAAAAAAAAAAACATTTTTTTTACCCACCCTAATGTACAACCTTCTGCTAGAAGCTGTTTCGAAGAAGTGAAAACATTAATTTTATTAAATATTTCTATTTGGATAATCAGTTTAGATTTATAAGAGAGATAACTTAAAGCAAGTCCGGGAAAATGAATGTTATTTGCTCTCTGTCAAATCCTTTGTTTCTGAAAGGTTAAGGAGATCAACAAAATTTAAAAGATAGCTTAGATTATACTATATTATTATATTAATACTATGAAATAATAAAAAAGTGATTTCTCAGTACTTCGAAGTTTTGTAATATAAACCTTCGAATTTCGAAACTGAGCTCATGGGAAAAACTATTATAATTTATAGTATACTATATACTAAAATGTAAAAACTATATACAGACTTATTGGTTAAACTGATATTACAGATGATATAAGGAGTCAAAGATCAGGTATTCATATAAATTAAAAATCTAATTTTTTTGAACACATATGTCCAACTTTTACAATATGGGCATCGTTATTAAAATGATTAAAAGCTAATTCTTCTAATAAGGTGGTTTGGCAGAGTAAAGTAAGTAATAGTAAAAGTTAATTGCCGACAGACTTGGAGCTATTAGAAAAAATAAATATCGAAAACCCTTTATTTTATTAAATACTCAATTGGACTCTAAGCCCCATCGAAATACATAAATAAAATTAACTTTTCTGATAAAAAATAAAATCAGTTTATATAAAATTAGTTACTGATTTATTGGGTACCGCTCGTAATTAAAATGGCAATTTTATTGTATATTTGTATAAAAATTCTTCTCACCATTCATATTATTCCCATTCCAATATAGAGTTCATGCAACGTTTATGGTGTCATGTTCTCATTCAAGCCATTCTTTTTAATTTCATTTTCCAACAGAGAAGTCAGAAAGTCATTGCAACATTTACTCGACAATGTCGGCTGCCGCAGCTGTTGCTTTTGTTGTTGACACATTCATGCATACATATATTACAACTGTCATTATGCCGCTTGCTGGCATTCACAAACACAGATACCAGTTATACCATTTGTATGTAGGTATGTATGTATGGTATATGCTTGTATGTGTGTCCTTGCTACTGTGTACAGGAGTGGTAGCAGCATTGGATATTATTGCATAGCATTAAGTTGCATTGTTGCCGTCGGATGTTGTGGTTATTCTATTTGCATTGCTGCTGTTGTTATTGTTTTTGTTGTTGCCCAATGCTTCAATAGTGAATATTACAAAGGCAGCGCTGCTTGTTAAACGACATTTTCTACGTCATTCTCAGTGTTGTTGGTGCACTGCCAAAGTGTCGTTGTTATTGTTGCTGTTGTTAGCAAGTTATATCACGGCAGTTGTTGCTGTTGTATTGTAGTTGCTGATACTCTTGTCGACGCCACTGTTTGCACTAGCTTATGGCTGTTGATGTCTGTTGCTGTTGCTGTTATTGTTCGTGTAGCCGTCGGTGTTGTTGAAAGTTTTTAATTCATGTTGTGAAGTGAAGCCGACAAAGTCAGATTTATAACGTGTTGAAATGTTGCTCGCAATTTTGTGCCCCTTTAGCGCTTTCACATGCACTTCGGCTCTCACCTACACACACTAACCCATCAGAGCAGCAACCCCACCCTGTTGCCAGTTTGGAGACGGCACATTTTCGTGTGGTTGTGTTCGCTTAACCAACGCGGTTGTTGACTTTTTGCACTTTTGAGTCACTTCAACGTTGAACTTTACGCAACTCTTCTTGTGAATTTAATAATTTCATTGCGAAAACAAAGTTGATCGAGTGCAGTTTACGCGCAAACCTGATAAATGTTTTCATTTAGACAGGACACTTGCGGTACAAGGAAGTCGTGAGCGCAAATTCGCATTTTGATTTCAGAATATTCTTTTGCGATAGTAGAGAGATAACTTAAATGTTTGAAAAGCACAAAAGATGCTAGGTCTTTAAGAATGTTTATTATTTCATAGCAGTTCTTTAGCTGAAATCCCTTATCTTGACCAATTTCAACTAAACTTGGTGCATAATAATATCTTTAAATCTGTACAATACGGGCATCAATTTTAAAATTCAATTGTTTTCCTTTACAATATATTATGCCAGCATCGAAAAAGATATCGCAATAAAACTTCGCACAAATATTGATTGCTTACAAGGAAAGGTGGGCGAAATCTCACTATAACTTTTCAAAGTGCGTGATACGGAATAGGATCACCCCAGTACATATGCCTGACTTTAACCAAAAGTGTACGTCAATCTTTGAGATGTCTTGATACAATTCAGATAGTTTATTTCACTGATAAAAATGTATCATATTGTCAATGAATAAAATTGAAGCTATGGTCTCCCTAGCTCTCCTATCTATACATAATATAAGATTTTCCAAACTGCCGGCTTTGCCTCTGTACCGAATACACCAGTCAATATGTAGGAAATCGGCGACAAATGTGTTTGTGACCAAAAATGTGTAAATGGTTTATTCACGTTCTCGAACATGAAGTGGAATTTACTTTAAGAAATCATACTTAGTACTATCTTTTGTCGTTTTACAGTCACAATTTGTCAAGCCAAATTAAATACATACCATGTGAATGCTAGTAAGGTCAACATTTTAAGAATGTATGTTTTTCTAGAAACTAGACATTTCCGGAAACTACTCCATAGAAAAATCACAACTCTTGTAATATCTATTTTTGATCTAACTTTAGACTTTACATTGTTCGTCTTATTCTGTCAATACATATTCATTTCAGGATTCAATTGATTTAGCAAAAATGCCACCTTGACAAGTGCGATGCGAATATAAGAACTCTATTCAAGTACCACTATGCTTTAGTCTATTTGTACATTGAACCTATTAGTGCTCTTGTCTAGTGGCTGAGTTCGATTTATTAAACGCATAACTCAAATTTTGACTTATCGAAAAATATATTGTAACCATATTTTTTTTTTTTGGAACATTTTCAACTTTTTCGAAAAAATTAAAAATTCTTCTCTCTTCAATTATGAACATTCTAAGTGTTTCTTACTTTCTTTTAACAATATTCTCAATTTATTTACATAACACACATCGAGTTATTTCATAACATACCTATAGACTATAGTGCCTTCAGCTAATTTTTTGTGTTTTTAGATTTGTGCTCATTTTTGGAGCGTCTTGTTGTTAAAGAGTTTTGACGTCGTCATAAACCCACATTCCAGTAATTATAAGTTTGCTGAATGCAGAGTACTCAGCTACATTGTCAAGCATCTCTACTCGACGTAGTTCTTGCAAAAGATTCAGGGTTTTTGGTACGAGTCTAGCACTAACACACTTCATACCCAAAACATTACCTAAAACGTGTGTAGTCGACCCCTGAGAGATGTTGAGATCCTCTGCTATCTCTCTGATGCTAACACTCAATTCAAAGAACTGTTTCTTTAACTTTTTCGATGTTAAGATCATTAACAGAGATGTGTGTTTACACCTCGGATCAGGCAAGTTTTCGATGACTTCACGGCCTTGACTGAATGCTTTGCGCCACTGAAATACGTGATACTGAAGTTCGTGATAAAGTTGATTCGGCAAAACACTTCTGCAACACTTTCAAGAATTATGTAGCCGTGAATCTATTGGAAACACAATATTTCTAGTAAAATTGTTTTTTCAATGCTAAAAATCGCCAGACAAACTTTTCGCGTCGTAAACAAACAGCTGATTGACATATGGGGATCAGACTTCACACGAACATAAAAAAATTTTTACCAATTTTTATGGGTTTTTATTATGGATTCGGTTTGTGCGAGCAGTTTATATAAGACAATTCGAGTCAAATTTGATCAGATGGTATGTGACTGGGGGATTGACGGTATAAGTTAGCTGCAGTGCTAAGGCTTGATAACTTTTTTTATAAAGCAATGAAATGTACTCAAATGAAAAGCTTCTAATAAACACACACAAACAAATGTCGAAAGTTAGCAACTCTGCCAACCAAAATTTATTCATGACCATATTTAAGTTGCAGATGCACCGAGCTTTTGCAATGCAAAACACATCCTTTGGCTTGCCAGGCCAGAGCGGCAAGTAAATGCAGCAATTAATTTTTAATTAAGCATTCAATTTAGTGCAATTAGAAGACGGAATTCTCAACGCTTCTGTGTATTGTTGACTAACTGCCGTCACTTTGAGAGTTACGCAATGCAAAGCAATAAGGCAAGCAGAAATGAAATGCAATTGCGAAATGTTGTAAATATAATAATTATCCATTTATATACGCTTGATTTTTATATAGCGCTGACATAATAAAGGGTGGCGCATAAACGAACTAATTGCGACATTTAATTTGTGTGGCATCTCTTAAACATTTATTATGCAAATAAAAATGGGATGGAGAATTGGTGCTACATTGCGTCGTCTTTTTATGCATTTTCATTGTTGTAGTGCAACAGTCAGTTAGCATACTGGTGGCAAGAAATCGCAGTGACTTGCTGGCATGTGGCAGCCACCGACCGTGCCACGACCATCAACTTGAGTAGCGGCCAAAGTGTCAAAGTGTCATAAAATGCATAAAATGACGTTAAAATTACTCGCACTTGCTGTTGACGCGTCTTGGTTGTGAAACGCGTGACGGCTGTTGCTGCCACATACCGGCGGCACCACACTCGCGCCACAAACTTTGCTCGACAACTTTGTGTCACTTGCAGGACTTGTCGACTGCCACCGTAACGGTTTGTGTAATATTTAGTGTCGTTGTCGTTGTTGTTACAGCTGTTGCGCAGTGCATAAGGACACATGGAACAATTTAGCTCGTAGCCGTGCGAGTTTGAGTGCGTTGACTCTGTTCCACTGCCCCGCCCACAACTCTAGTGTACAGCGTGCAGCTTGGAGGGACTCTACAGCAAAGGTATATGGCATTGCATTTGTTACTTGAAGACAGTTTTTAACTTGCTGTTGCTGCATCATGCCAACGAACGCCTGTTGACCTACTTAAATACACACACTTCGTTGACCTGACAGACTGGGTAACAACAACAAATAAATATTTAGTTTGTGGGTTGTGTAGTTAGACAAGGTGGGGTGGTAAAGTGGTGAGAGGTAGAGAGCCCCATAGACCACAATTCCTAAGATTATAACGTAGTTTTGTGGTTGTTGCTTTTGTTTGCGAGTTCTATTAGCACAACCAATACACTTATAAGTTTGTTGTTGTGCCCAAATGTTGTTGCGCAACTGTTTACAAATATGCTGACATCTCACTTTGGTGGTGTGGTGCAGTCGACTGCAGCGATTGGGGTCAATGTATGTATTTAGTTTGTTGCTCTTGAATTCAAAGGTACATATTATGTACATATGTGTGTATGTGTATGTAAATAGTGATGTTGACTTGACCTAACCACTTCGCTACAAAACCACAGTAACAACAATGTTAAGTGGCAGTAAAATGTAAGGGTGATGACTTGCTAATTATTAAAAATAAGCAGTTGTATTTGTTTATTTACACTGAAATAATTGGTAGTACGCGGCGTATGAGCAACCTTATATGCTATGTGTTGGCAGAGATGACTTTTATTAGATAAAAATGACAAAATTGAAAGCCACTCAAAAAAATATTTAAATAAAACTTTTTTTCTGGAAAAATTAAAAATTAGAGTTCGATTGTTGCCACCTGTTTGAAAATTTTAAATCCAATATTGTATATCATAAGGTCAGGGTAAACTATCGGTGTCAACCTGAAACCCTTTAAGAAGGTTGACGTTTTAAAATATTTTATAGCAGAGTTGCCACCCATTTAAAAAATGTAATTCAATAAAATGGAACAGCAGGTTGAATTACTAGAACGTGGGTGTTGATTTACGGCAGTTTAAAGAAATGAATAGTTGGAAATATATTACAGGAACGTTGCCATCTGCTTAAAAATTTTGTTATAAAAAAAATTTATAAATTAGAAAATATCTTATCATACTGAATACAAGCTAAACATACTTGAGTATGATTTTTAATGGAAAATATTTTTAAAAAGTGGCAGCACCGAAAATAAAATAAAGTTTGAATAGGTATAGAAGTATTTGATAGATATTTGATGTGCACAAACATATTTTCACTTTCTATCTATATTTCACATTGATAATATTCTTGGAGCGGGGTTACCGCCCATTTAAAATATTAACGAATCATTGCAACATTAACATTACAATTTAGAGAGATCAATATTTGAAAATATGTTGCAGGAGCGTTAAAACCTGTTGATTTTGTTTATAAAATGTATAAATTAGTGTGAAGCACAACAAAAAAAGCAGAATTGAGTATAAATTTTGTGGAAAATATTTTTGGAAAAGTGGCAGCACTCACAATTTTGTTTTATATATAGTTATAGATTAAACGTAAAATAAGGTTAGAGGTATTTAACAGATATTTCACCCTTAAAAAGAGTTTTTGAGCAGTGTTGCCAGCCATTTGTAAAATGTAAATGCTATATAAAGAAATAACAAGTTTAAGGCTTTTGAGAGATATTTGATGTACGCAGAAAATTTTTCACTAGGAAAAGCAACTAATAGATCACTTTCACTACTAAAATACTTAAAAATGTATTATGAACTACCCTAATGCAGCCACAGTTTATTACATATGTAAACACCATTACAGACCTTTAAGAATCATACGACGCACACCTAAAGTACTTCTATAACAAAAACAATTCGCGCTAGAACACAGCAAGCGATTTCAAGTACACACAAAAGTAATTCATTTCAGTGACACGCATGCAACAAAAAGTAAATATAACTGTTAAACAAAAAATATAGTATATGAAGTGCCATGCGTGACACAGATTTCTGTTTTATTCTTTTCATACAGTATTTCCGTTACAAGCCAAACAACAAATTGTGCTGGCGTTGCCTACTTCAAGGCGCGCATACACATAAAATGTATTTAGGTATGTGTACACAATCACGTTGCTTTCTGCAATTTTCACACACCAAACACTACATAAATACGCTTGTATGTGCGTGCGTGTAAATTGCCGTTTTTTCGCCGCATTTTTCGTGCAACATTAACTGCTGCCGCCAGCAAACAGCAACTGGCAACTTGCAACGTGCAGCTCGCCCTGCAAGAGTTGCGCAATTTGCCGTTAGTGAGTGCTTGTTTTTCGGGCACATCATGCATTTCTGCCCTATTGCTTAGCACTTTGCTGCACGCTCGCACTATTCAAAGTGTTTATTTTCGCCGCTGCTATAACAACTGTGGCTAATGCTGCCGCAGCACGTACTTCTTTTTAGTGTTGCTTCGTTTTTTCGTCGTTGTTTTTATTTTTTTGCTAGTACGAGTATGAACACATGTATCAACGTTTTTTCGCAATTTGGCTGTGCGTCTGCATATATCAAACATCTCAGCTGTCAGTTTGGCTTGCATGCTACTGCCGTTGCCAACTGTGGTAGTTCTGCACTTGCAACAACTGCAGCCACTATTAGTCTGCCTAAGGTACGCTAATATTTTGACTGTATGTATGTGCGGTGTTATGCGTGTTCGCCGCGAGACATTTGAAATTTCACACAATATTCTACGTTGCACAGCTGATGCATGGTAGCTCGTCTGCGGTGTTATGCGTGTTCGCCGCGAGACATTTGAAATTTCACACAATATTCTACGTTGCACAGCTGATGCATGGTAGCTCGTCTGTTGCTCGATTTGGTGCAAGCGTCAGCATCGCAGGTTCATAGTCTTGTTACACATTTCAGAGATATATATTTATATGTATATATAACTTGTAATACGCTGGCATGCCTTCCGGCATGTTATTGCAATCGCAAGTGAAGTTGGGTTCTGCTCTGCATATCTGTTATTATTCTTTTAGTGTTATTGCAATGTTCTTTTCTTTTTTTGGGGGGTTTGGAGCGTGTGAGAGCTTTACATAGAGCGTCAGCACTACACATTTTGTGACATTGCCAGAATACATCCAGTAGTTTGGAAGTACTAGTGTTATTATGCAGTTATATCATCTTCACATTTTTTTATAGAATACTTTATATAATTTTTTCTTCAGTGGTGACCTGAACCCCCAACGAAATAGGTATGATTCTTTAGCAAAACTAAAAACTATACTGTCCCGACTCGATTAGAATAAAATACACAAAATTGCATAGTTTCTGCTCTTTTGAAAATATGCCTACTCTCTAATAACTTTTTAACTCTTTTTTTAGATATCGTGAATTTTTCTAACCTCTGTTAGAGCAGCTTTTATGCCGGTTTCAGAAAGAAGCAACCATACTCAACATATTCGCTTGTCATGAAATCTGGCAATACCAAGAATTATTTATCAAATAAGCTGTTATATTTGAAGCCACCTAAAAACTTTGAGGCAAGTTTGACGTTATACAGTATCAATGTGTAGAGATACCGTTACACTAGAAGACTACAATTCTTGACTTCTCTAATAAGATTTAGCTACAATGAGCTTAAAGTTAACGGTACATTTCCAAATCGAAAGTTTATTGAATCCACATCCTTTACTGTCTATCAGCCACTGTTTACATATGTAATCAAACACATGTATATATGTACATATTCATTCACATGTTTTCCCAAGTTTTAGCTACATAAGTATGCGCAGAGCTGTGTGCTTAACTAAGCTCAGTCAATCTGCTAGCCGGCCAATCAAACTGTCCAACAACAAAGCAATGATTGCCTGTGGTTACCTAACTTAGTTTGCCGGCGGTTATTCAATATTCATGCTAGTCCAAATTTCTTGTCCAGCTAAGTAACGCAAAGCCTCAACCAGTCCGATAGGAAACTTTTATGCCCTCAGCATGCTTCTTTACTTCTTAAGTTCACTCACAATTTGGGTTGATTTACCTCTGGCTATATTCGCTTTTCTATTAAATTCTTCTGTAATACATTCATCAATGCGATTTTTTTATTGAGGTGTGGAAGCGGGTGCGGATGTGGGTGTGAGTGTATTTGCGGAAAAAAATTTGGGTGTGCTTTACTTTTATGGTTTATTGCGTATTGTTGAATAATTGGATTAGATTACCTGCCGGCCTAATGGGTGGTACATATGTCTATATGTATGGCTTACATGTACATATCTACAGGGTGGTTGATATTACTTAAAATGTTTCAAATGTTGTGCTGTTACCCGAAGTTCTTGTTTGGTAGGTGTGTTGGAGTTAATATGGCCAGTGGCTTTGTTGTCAACATTGATGGATGATGTTGTCACCCCAAATGTCTGCGCCTGTGGCTATTACAAACAACTCATACCATTTCCGTGAAACATTTTTTTTGTGCTTGATGAAAAAGTAAGAACGTAAAAACTTGTGGGGGTGTATTCAAGCATACTTTAATTTTTATGTTCACATGTAGTCAGTGAAACTTGAATTGGAACTAACTTGAATGAAGACAGTTATTTATTTGTATAAATTTTATCAACATTTTTTGTAGGTTTCTACTGGTGGGCTTGCTGTTAAACTCTCTGTTTAAACCGAAATTAAATATGTTCGTGTAATGCACAGCTTTAAAAGTGACATTTTTATTAAAGAGTCAATTTTTCCCAAAAAAAATATATATAGTGTAAAAACATATTTTCTTCAAAGTGGTAAAAATTCGAAACTATCATCAAAAATCTTATTTCTTCGATCAGTACTTCACAATTTTATTTAAGACGGTCGTGTGAAAATTATTAGTTTTTTCAACCGTTTATGAGAAAATTTACTTACAGACAATAAATACGCTCATATTATATTTTCGAAACTATTTGCCTGATCAACTTATAATTTTCGGAGCATATTTTAATATATATGTGCATATATATATATATATATATATATAATATAATATATATACAAATCGATTTTTTGACAAGAGCTCTCAAAAAGGACTGAACTTTAAGAACTTATTATGACAGACAGATAGACAACCGGATTTCAATACGCACAACCGTTAGGTGAACAAAGCTATTATACTTTGTAGCAAAATGTTGCAAGAGTACAAAAATATATTTATCGACATTTAGATGCAAAATGGCGGCAGTGAGACCAATTCTCCGTATACCATTTTTGATTATCAGTACATTATTTATAAAAATGGCTATAATTACAAGAAATTTGCATACGAGATAATATTTTTGCGAAGCCGTAGTTAACGTTGGAATAAAAAAAATTTTCTCCGAGTATAATCGTCACCTAACTTTGAAAATACAATTTCGAGAAAAGGCGTTTACAGTTTAACGCGCCAAAGCTGAGTAAACCAAATGCTTCGATACTGCAGAGGAACACGAAACAATTTTATTTTTTATTTTTTACTCATTGGATAATGTTTCAAAGACCACAAAGTACACCTAAAGCCGAAAAAATTATAAAATAGACCGGTCAAACCCCTTTAAACCTGCAACCAGATAATCATGACAGTCATTGAATTAATGGTGATATACAACTTATGAATATTGAAAATTATTTATGTATTTATTAAATGCAACATTGACGCAACAATGAGAGCAATCATAATTTGCAATCATCTGCCGTAGAACCAGCCAGTTTATATTTCACTAGAATTATAACTGAAATTTCTTCTGCACCCAATTAGGCCAAATTTTATCATTTAACAAAAAAAGAAATATCAAAAGCTTTTTCTCAAAATTCAGAATTCCAGATTATATCAAAAGATTCTAGATGTTGTAGCGAGTGTTTAAGCAAATATTCAAAATCAACAAATCTAAGATTCTTAACAACGTATGCTTAAATGTATAAGTAAAATATGTTAAGGTTACCTCAACTTTTGTCGAATAGCACAAGGCGTGAAAAACCACACTCATTTGGCCGCGTTTGTAATTTCAATATTTCTTGCGCATTTAATTCCGGCGGTCGAGCGTGAAATCTTTTATAATTTTAACGCATTACCCACCGCCGCAGTGGAGCTGACGTGCCCACGCATATATTTTATTTTCGAAAGCAGAGATTTAATTTTTTGTTTGCCATTTCCTCTTCTGCCAACCTCAAACAATCATTTTAAGCTGGTCAAAAGAGCCGAAAATCACTGCGCTGTCCATTAGGACAAGCAAACGGCATGCGCCCACAACAACAACAAAAAAAAAACCAAAATAAAAAATAAAATAAAATATAAAGCTTTGAATAAAGCGAAGATCTGATGGCCACTGCAAAATGACGCAGTCACGTGTATGACCCTTTAAATTACGACTACGCGTCGATGCTTTAAAAGCGCCATTCATTTTCCTGCGAATCATGCGAATCAACAATAACAAAAACAACGGCATTGTTATCGGCTGTCTGCTGTGTGTGTGCGTTGCGGTTTCCCCTTTTATTGCGTTAATGTGTGCGTTCATTTGTTGCCATTGTTTTTATCATGAAAGCGCGTGAAAATCGTGATTATACGAAGGCCTTGCCGAAAGGTTCATGCAGCTTTCACAAACACCTCCACACACGCACACCTAGCAGACAACCTTAAAACATTCGTAATTTTGACCGCAGCTTACACATAAAGCCTGGCTGCTCGTTCTTTCGCCTCCGCCAACTTTGCTGCTTCCCGCTAACCCCTGACCAGGCGTGCATTGTAGTGCGGCAGTTCAGGTATCACTCGACGCTTTTGTTGTCCGTTTTGTCCCATTATCGGTTGGTTGCCTGCTTGGTTGTTGTGATTGGCGTGTTTGTTGTTGTGCTATTTGTTGCCCAGCGTTTGTGGGTCGGTGTGTGAGCTTATTTTGATTGTCAGCATTGGTCGCTGTGCGCTCACATACATACATATACACTGTTACTCGTGTATGAAGCAAGTTATGTCACCGTAAAATTTCAAGCCTTTCATTCGCATCGTTCGAACTATTAAAAGCATCCATTTAGTTCGTAGGCCACCCATCGCATTTTAGCCTGCCCATTGTTTGTGTTGCATAATTTCGTTGGTTAATCCTTGGGTTTAAGGCTGGTGCACGCACAAGCGAGGAAAGTGACAATTTCGTAGCCAATATTGAGGGAGCTTTATATTCAAATATATAAACAAAAGCCAACGAAAATCTGTATTACTCTTCACACCTTTATTTTCCATCATTTAAGAGAAGGGGTAATACCGATAAAAATAAGTATCAAATATTTGAAAATATCAATCGAGAATCTTTGTTTTCAGACTTTTGAATATTTGAGTTAACGCAAAATTTTATAAGAGAAGATAAGTAAGCTATAAAATAATAAAGTTTTTAAACATTTTTAAAAGGATCTAATTTCTATAGCTGCCAAACACATCTAAATATTTCAATAAGAATATTTGCAAAAAATGTTTAGGACCTGTGCTTTGTAAATTTGCTGCATTATTTCTATCCTATTGAAATTTTGTTGTTGCCAAAAAAGTAAACAGGGTATATTTAGTTTGCCACGTAGTTTGTAACATTAAAAAGGAAACGTCGGAGACCCTATGAAATATATATAATAGATCAGCGGGACGAACTGAGTCGATTTAGACAACACATAGTAAAGCATACTGAAACGAATGAACGAACAGAGGAAAAATGTAAAAAAAAACCAAAACTATATAAAACTCTTCAAAATTCAGGTAATAAGTATTCGGTAATTTTTAAAGACTTTTAACAACAACTAATAATCACAGACTGACATAGAAACCCTCAAAAGATTAAGGACTTTAACAATTTTATTTTATAAAATATATTAAATAATTTGATTGGCTTAGACATCTATCCACAACATTTAACTTCGCACAAGTGTTGCGTTGCTAAAACTTCGGGCATTTAATGATAAAACGAGCACATAGCTGAGAAAGTATTACAGCGTTTAAGTTGGCCAAGAGGTAAACAAACAAGAAATAAAATAAATTTGTCTAACGAAATAACATAGCAAATAGCTGAAATTAAATAAAGCAGAAAATTCCAGGCAAACCAAGAAGATGTGTAAAAGGCATAGAGCAGAAAATGACTTGATTAGAAAACATTGATAAAGCCGATCAGGCGAACGAGCATAACAAGATAAGTAGTAGAAAATGTGGAGCAACCTAAAAATTTGTTTTGCCACACAAAGGCAATAAATGACGGACTAACGAGCAACCCAACAAGTTAACTCAAAGCCACTGAATGGCAGTGATGGGCAAATAGAAAAGTGTGTATGTGTGTGCATTAACTCTTGGTATATTATGAGAGTGTGTGTGTGTTATTTATACGCAAGGGTAAATGGCTGCATGTGTTTGTAATGTTTGCACTGCAGAAATGTTGCTGATGTTGTTTTTTTTTATTTTTTGGGTGTCACAGCTTTGTTGTGAGAGTGTCAAGAATCCTTGCCTCGATTATAATGTTTTTGTTTGCAGATAAGTCGAAGTGCCTTAAGATAGGACATGGCCGTCAAAAATAACAGAAACAACTTTGGTGCGGACAAAAACAATATCACGTACAATATTTCAAATACATATATAGACACATATAGAAGTGGAGAAAATTTTAAACCAATTTTGGAAAGTAATACTGTTGTGCTGTAAATTTAAGACAATTTTATTTTGCTAAATTTTTATTTTTGGCGGGAAGTTGGGAGAACAACTTTACTTCACTTTTTTTTTAATATTAAATGAAATTATTCAGAAAACTTCAACAAACTTCAAATCTTAGTCTTTAATTATTATGAATTTTAATTAATTATTTTATTCAACAAGTATGCTTTAGTATTATTAGTAAGTGCAAGTTCAATCAATCAATATTTCCTGCTTACAATTTTCATATCTCCTGGTACTTATTCACACTTTTCACTGCAACAAAAATATTATTGCTAACTTGTATACTCAACGATAATAACAACAATTTTGTCATCCGACTTTCGTTGTTTAATAAATAAACATAACGATGCTCATTACACCGTTATTAAATGTTTCTACACACCTGTGTGTTCATTTAGCGTACCAAACATTAGGTTACGTATACGCAACGACAACCAGGCAATTAATATTCACTTCAGCAGCAGATATGAGTTGCTCATACTGAACTCTCCTTTTCAAGGACACAGCTGACATAAATGTGTATTTAATATGAGTAGCTACGAAATATAAATAAGCGCTTATTCAAAATGCGTGCTGCGAAGTCATCTGTTTGCGCGCGGCAAAAACTAAGTGGCACGACTGGCTGATGCGGTGAAGTAAACAAAGTCATAAATAATATTGACTATAAAATAAACAGAATGTTAGGCACATATGCATATATGTGTTTAATATTATGTATATAGAATATTAATATTATATATATGTATGTATATACACAGAAGTAAACCAAATCTAGTCTGTGTATGCTTTAATGTGACCTAATTTGCTTAGTTGGTGTTTAAGTAGCGCAAAGTTTTACTTGTCAGCAGGACTTTGGTTGGCACTATATGTGTTGCTGTTGTTGTGGTGTTTTGTATTTTGGCTTATATTTTCTGCTATCTTTTTTTTTTATTTTCCACTATGTTGTTATATGTCTAACCACTTGACCACTGAGTGCTACTCAGTAGCAAGTTTTATGTGATCGTATACGATATATATCTATGTAAGTTTATCAATATTTGTTTGTGTATGCACTTGTACTAGCTCACCAATTGCACACATTTGCAGCACATGTGGTTTGTATATGTACACACATATATATATAAGACATTTATATTGGTTAGTTATATGCTAGAAGCGGCCAACAGCACCTTGGGGAGCCAGCAAGCAAATAATAATCTCTGCATGTGTATAAAATAAGATTCCACATCTGTGCAGTTATATGCCGTACAACTACATATATACATACTGAGCGGGTCTTAGTTGCTGTACTAATTGCTTTCAATCTTCTTACACATATATATATCTTGTGAGATATATATATATAGTATGCAGACACTCATGTACAAGCGTTTACTTTATTGCTACTTTGCTTATCTATTTTCTCCGCAAATTTCTTCCATGCAAGCAATTATATGTAATCATAGAAGCAGACGTAATTACTTACACCAATGTGTAGCACTTAACCATACTTATGTACGAACATTTAAAGTTGTGTGAACAGTTATGAAAACATACGTGTTACACAATTGTTGAGAGCGCAAATGTTTAAGTGTATGTTTTACTGCACTATAACTAAATGGAATTACTTTGGCAACGTTTCGAAGCTTCGACGAATGTTTAATGTTATTTTAAATATGTTTACATAAATAATCATTAAAACATATTTCATTTCCAATTAAATAGCTGTTGTGCTGCCGTATTGCAAAATATTTCAATTTCTCTGTGTAAACAGCAATAATCATAAAATTATGATTGATTATGATTAATAAAACTAATTTTGCCAAATACACTATAAAATTATCAAGATAATTGCAGAAAGTTTGCCTCTATATTTATACTGCAAAACACTGTGCTGGGTGTTGGCTCAAAATACACTTCTTCATGAAATTTAATCAAAAAGAAAAAAGTAATTTTTACATTTTTCGAAATTAGCCTTCAGAATCGAAATATAGCATATTAAAAGAGTTGTTATTAATTATGCCATCTGATCAAAATTGACCCGGCGTGACAAAAAATTTACATTCACAAATATTTAATACAAAAGCTTAGTAATGCCTTAAAAATAGGCTCCTGAGCCAATAGAAGCTTGTCGAAGCTTATTCCAATTTTTCATAAACTTGTTAAAAGCCGCGGCTGGAATGGCTTTTAATGCATTCAGCCAACTTTGATTTTTCCGGTTTAAGCCATTCGCTGCATTCCTGAACAATTTCGAAGTCATATTTATATACCCACGTTTCGTTACCAGTAATGAAGCGTGTGATGAATAGAGGATCTTCAGCTACGTTGTCAAGCATCACTTTTTCAACCTCTACTCGACGACGTTTTTGCATTCATGTCGAGTCTCGCATTGCCACGCTTTATACCCAAAACCTTAACCAAAATCTGTTAAGTCGATCTATAAGAGATGATGAGAACCTCTGCTATCTCTCTGCTATCCCTATCTCGCTGATTTGCAAGCACTGTTTCTGTAGCTTTTAACAGAGGTGGATATCCGACTCGCATGGGGCAGGTTTTCAATGACTTTATCACCTTCACAGAATGCGCAGTGCAGCTCAAATACTTATGTTTGCGATAAAGGAGACTCCTCAAAACACTTTTTTAACATTTTTAACCATTTTGTTGCCGTTCTTCCATTAGAAGCTATAAATTTCAGACAAAGAGGTTATTAAATTTATACCAAATTTGGCATATGGAAATAGAACTTGTAAAAATGTAATACCAGTCTGGAAAGAAGTTTTATAAAGATTCGGTTTGTGCGCGCACTGGTGTCAATTTTGATCAGATGGTAAGTTTATAAAGGAGTTAAAATATGAACATAATCTTCATTATCCTCTAACTTAAATGGTTTATAAAATGTATTAGTCAATCTTATACGGCAAATGCTACAACCATCAAATTCGGATCAGTTTTTTTTTTAATGTGCAATTTTTTACACTTTAAGTCATTTTGAAATGGAAACCAAGCACCTCAACAAACTTTCATCATCTCTATTTGCTTTGTAGATACTTTGTAAATACACCATCTGCTTTTAGAAGCTCTTGGTGCCACTAGGACTGCCAACTTAGTGTTTTAAGCACTAGATTGAGTGATTTTCAAAAAATAAAACGTAAAAAACGTGATTTAGTGCGTAATGCCCTTTTAAGTGGTTTTTGTTTTGAACTGATAGATAGTGAATATCATGAAATTGTTCGAAATATTTAAATACGTACTATTACTGTATTTTATAAAGAGCTATACAGCCTGGTGGTTCAGTTTCAATGTTTGATAAAATAAAAACCATACATTGCTTCTGCAATTATTCAAAATGTATCTCTCTACAAAGAAAACAATACAAAACTATTATATAATCATTAAGCTAAGTCCTATGATTTATATATATAAAGCTACCATCAGTATTCTGTATTCAAACATTGTCTCTTAAATACTTACGAATTTCCATATTTTTCCACATCGATATCATTTGGTTATTTAAATAATTAATTCGCTTTGTCATTAAATTCAATGAGTCACATTAATTGCTTTAATTATGCATAGTGTTTAATTATGTAAACATGCTCAATAATATCAATTAAAAAGTACAATTTAATTATCAAGCCGCATGCGCTAAAATATTATTGTAATTTGATAGTGACATAAGTACGCGAACACACTATGAAATTGATATACGTGGAAAAAATGTGGAAGTATTTGATTTATGTTCATATTTTATATATATTTGCATTACTTATTCGAAATGTTGCAACATTTTTATACTCTTGCAACATGTTGCTACAGAGTATAATAGTTTTGTTCACTTAACGGTTGTTTGTATCACCTAAAACTAATCGAGATAGATATATAAATGACCAGGATGACGAGACAAGTTGAAATCCAGGTGACTGTCTGTCCGTGCAAGCGATAACTTGAGCAAAATTAGAGATATCTTGATGAAACTGGATACACATATTCCTTAGCCCAAAATACACGCATTATTTTCGAACACAAGCACGTTATATAAAATAATATAATAATATATTTATAATATATACGTACGTGCACGTACATATATGTATATTGTATTGCTTTTCCGCATATTGCTCACATTTTCACAGCGGTCACTGTTGTCAACTCATTTTAATTGCTTAATTGCAGAGCGTTTTCAAAGTTTTATTGTATGATAAATGCATTTAATTAGCCGTACTTATACATATGCACACACACACACGTTTGCGTACATATTGAAAAGGTTAAATGCATTTATTTAAGAAAACAATGTAATAAATTCACGAAAACAAATAAGCAGTTTGTGTGGATATTTTCTTTTATACTCACATTATCACATCACTCTTGTCTCTTTGTTGACTTTTTAATAAATAAATTTGAATAATATTTAAATTTTATATGATTTTCATACAGATTTTATGTAATCGGTTATGCCGAAGTGTGTTGTGCAACAAGAATCAGAAATTTTAATCCCATAAGCGGATGATAACGAATAATTTATTAAAGTCTGTAAAAATTACCGGTAAAAATATGTTAAATTTTCAAGTGGTAATATAAAGCTATATATATATGTGTTTATTTAACTTAAAGGACTTTACCGATTGTGATCAAATTTAGTAGACCAACAGGAATTATTTAAGAACAAGGCTGATATCGAACAGAAATCGCATCACCCAAACAACTTATAAACAATTTTTAGTCTTATGCCAGTTGTTTTGTTTAAAAACTTTTGAATACTAAACTAAAGGTTTTTCTGAGAATAAATGAAAATGAGTCCAAGAAATGCTAAAGAAAACAATTAGCAAACCGATTCCAATTAAATTTTTAATATATTTCAATTAAGTCTCACCAATAAAAAATTGCAATTTTAATATATTTGAATTATTATTGGTTCTCGCCTTAAATTTCTAAACTCAGAATCGGTGTTCAGAAAAAACGTGTTTTTTCTTAATTTAAGATAAGAAAAATTATATGTATACTCGATATACAATACAAAAATGTAAAAAAAAATCGATATTTTTAAATTCATCGATATTAGAAATTACCCCTTGAATTAGGGGCTAACGGTCCTTTTTTCGCTATCTTGGTGTTTTCTGTTTGAAAGAAAGGTTATAACAGCATTTACATGACACATAGTCTGTACTTAATTTAATATTAATTAGTTATTCTAAAAAATATTATTTCCACAAATACAAATTTAACATTTGTTTGAGCTTAATCTTTTTCAAAACTTTCTTAAAACAAAAAAAAAAAAAAAACAATCACAATGGAGCTCTCCCAAGATTACCAGACAGTTTTTCACTCAACCCTCAAATGCAAATCTCACTAATTAAATTTGCAATTCACCTCTAAGCTAAATTCCAACATGAAACACCGCAAGCGTAAGCAAAAAATTGCTTTGCATTTAAAATAGGTGAGCAAACAGACTACCAGATAGTAAAATCACCAATCAATTGAGCCAAAATTGCTGCAGAAGACTAATCCGCCGACATTTTATAGCATGCCTGCGTCGCTGAATGTCATAAAATTTGTCGCACAGATTTTTACACATTCACTCATTTGAACGCACAACAATAATAACAACAATGTACGTGGCAAATTCACAGCAGCGAAGTAAAATCTAAGTTTCTGACAATAAATTCCCCCCGAACCCACGAACAAGAATACAATTTCAAATTCTGCAATACCCCAAAGTATCCGCATTGGAAGTGAAACAAACCTTATAGATAACCCACACCAACACCAATGCATGGTTAGATGGGTAGTAATGGCAGTTTATTTACATTTTCCTCCCAAGCCAACGATTACCGAAAGCAATAAATGCCCAAATCAATTGAAATGTTTTGGAAATTCACAATTCTTTTTATGTAAATAGAAATGTAGTGTCGCTACTTGTAAGTATGTAAACAAACTTGCACAAACTTGGATTTGCATATTTCGAACAAGCGAAACCTTTGCTAACATACAAGTAGATCTGGGGTGCACAAGTGATAGTGAATCGTAGATATAGTTAGCCACAAATTTACACACCTTTACTGAAATAGGCATGCGCATATAGGTATATATATATGTAGATATATAAATATGTATGTAAGGTAGTTTGTTGAATTCGAGTAAAAAATGTTGCTGAAAATCAATATTGCCAACGAGAAATGACTGCAGGCGAGCAAATGTTAACTCTAAAGAATATGCATGTTTGTATGTGTGAGTAGGGGTAACGGACGCTTGGTAAAACATAAATCGGCAATGAAAAATTTGCTATGTCGGTGCGGAAATTGTTCAATAGCTATATAGGTAAAGGCTTTTTCGTGTCACATTAAAAAAAATCAGAAAAAGGCAAGTAAATAGCTATGTAGTATCAGCAAAAAATTCGTGCCGAGAATAAAAAGCAAGAAGGTGCTATTCTATTAAGAGAGTTATTGGGCGATCATGTCGTTTGTGTTGCATAACATAACTGGAAAGTGTTAGTAAAAGTACTTGAAAAAATATTCAACTTTTCTTTTTTTGTGCCAAACTGCAAATGACTAGATGATTTTTGACTTATGCTCTTTTCTTGAAATAAAGACTTTTTATTATTCCATAATTTTCAAACCAATATCCTTAACCAATCTTAATAAAAGTTTTTGAAGAAGCAATTAAAAAGCTTTTGCATAGAGAAGTATAATAAAGGGCTAGTAGTAGTTGAAAAACCGAAAAAACCGAGATTTACTATATATATATAATAATATATAATTAGGTTTTTATTTAAAAATTTCGATTTTTTAAGCCACTCTAAATTTTTTCACACAATATGACTTTTTTATTGAGCAAGCCGCCATTTTTTCAAAAACTAACATTTTGGCTTCTAGCATTATCGTATTCGCCTGTTGTAAAAATATTGTTTCTTTTTTTGGATTTTAGATAATTTTTAGCAGAAAAATCTTTTTCGAAGATCAAGGGGATCCAAAATTTTATAAAATTAATCGCTGTGTTAAGTTACCAGGCGCAACAGTCGGCGTTTTTTGGGAAGTTTTGAGAGCTACGAAAAATTTTAACTGTCCGCTTAAATTAATGGAATCAGCAAACTTTATGTATCGGAGACAATGACAATGCATGCTTTTTACTCGTATATATGTATATATTTTCATTGAATTCCTTTATTGCCAACTCAAATATCATATTTACATACATATATATATACTAGAACAATCGGTTATGTACAACAACTTGACCTACATTCGGCAAGTCAGCTAAAATTGTATAACAAGCGAGCGAAAAGAAAAATTGCAAACAAGCAAAGGGTTCTAATAAAGAAGAAGAACTGATAAATATGAAGAAAAAATAGCGTAAAAATGTTTGTAAAGCTGTCTTGTAGACGGCTGTGTCCAGCTTAGGCAATTTTATTGCTGCAATATAAGCAACAAAGCGCGGCAGCAATGGGAAGCAGCTTCAACGGTGAGTGCCAGCACAGACGAAACGAGCCACTGACATGGCAGAAAATGTAATAAACTGCAATTCGGTCGTAAAACTCACATGAGACACAGACGAATGGACGGCCAAGTGTTTAGCACGACTGTGCAGACCAACACGCATACAAGCATACTCGTATGTAGATATGCGTATGCAAATGCATGTGTAAATGCAAGCAAGCACATATATGTATATATATATATGTATGTATGTATGTATTCGTGTGTGTTTGTGTTCAGCTAGACAGTTGAAAGTTGGCATGCACAAGTAATGGCAATTCCAGTTAGCTGCTGAGACATTTGGACATATGAAATGCCAAAGCGCTCCTATTTATAAAGAGCAGTTGGCAGCATTTCGAAATACTTTGCGTTTGTCAAGTGGGTATGTGCATGTGCGCATATATATCAGTATTGCTTTAGCATAAAGTACAATTTGGGCTTGTATGCTTGCTGCAGGTGTCTTTGTTGTTTTTGCTTTTTACATTGCTTTTCATGCATTAAAGTTTGGCTGGCACCTTTTGAACTTGCCGTGTCTGCTATGCAGTTGTCCAAATCATATTTATTAAGTATTTTGTGAAACCACATTTTGATGTGTATATTACCGTTTTTGTTGTTGTTAATTCATTTCCGCCTGGTTGAAGTTGACTGACCATCAATTTCACACTGACGATTGGGTTTAGGAAAATTTAAGCTGTAAGTAATTTTAGAATTTTGACTAGTACTTGAATATTAGGATTCACAACTTAAATCAAATGCATTAAAATGTGTATAGGAAAATAATAAATGTAAGATATTTTAGCGATATATTGAAATATTAAACTTTTTTGGGCAGTTATTTGCTAGTAAGTGCTTTCTGGTGAGCTTGGGATGATGCATGTACTTTATGCTAATCATATACAAGTATCTGGTCATCGTTCGGTAAGTCATATAATACTCCTCACAGGTGCATTTATATAGCATAAAGGGTATAAAAAGATGCTCACCTTGATTTGGATCGGACAATTTGTATAACAGCGTATCAATATCTCAAAAATTGAGGGACTAGTTCGAGTATATATACTTGTACATACATTGTATATATAATTTACATATACATATATTATATATATATATATATAAACATATATATTATAAGTTGATCATTTATATCTCTTCATAAACACTTCAAAATTCTACAATTTCCCAATCTATATGCATATCTAAAAACCAACATTGCCATAATTTTGAACAACAAACATTTATTCAAAGAATAATCTGCAAGAAAACTCCTCCCACATATCGATTTTTCATTTTGGTCGAAGCCCTTGCAGATTATTTCTTATTGAATTTCGGCAATGTTATCATTTTGCTAGTCAATTTAATACAGCCAATTCGATTTCCTTACATAATGCTCATCGTCACCGAGAATAAATTCGGCAAGCATGTAATATACATAAATAAATACCTACGTCACCCCTTCCGCTTCAAACGGAATGAATCAAGCAAAGGCAAACAGATTCCAATCGAATTATGTCAACTCAATTCCACCTCGTTGCTACAGCTTAACGCACAGTTGAACCAAATGCCGAGTAGGCTGCCAACGAAGCGACAATTACTGCCTAACGAAATTGTGTTGTCAATTTTTAGGCGCACACACGTCTATGCATATGAAAAGCGGCAGCAGACGAAGGATATTCGTACACTAAAAAGTTGGAGGAGGGTTGCGAAAATCAAAAAAAAAAAAAAAAAACACGAAAATAATGATTGGGATGGGCGTTTAAAACTGAGATGCATACTTACATCGGTATGTCATGTAAAATA